>NC_074698.1:15174382-15349382 GCF_029448725.1 Salvelinus fontinalis
TATCACCAGTACTATTATCACTGATACTACTACTACTACTACTACTACTACTACTACTACTAGTATTACTACCACTACTATTATCCCTACCACTACTATTATCCCTACCACTACTATTACCACCACAACTATTATTACCACCACTATTATCACTACTACCTCTACTATTAACACCACTACTATTATTACCACCACTATTATCACTACTACCTCTACTATTAACACCACTACTATTATTTCCACCACTACTATTATCCCTATACCACCACTACTACTATTATCACCACCACTACTATTATTATTACCGCTACTACTATTATCACTACTTCTACTATTACCACCACTACTATTATCCCTACTACTATTATCACCACTACACTACTATTATCACCACCACTACTATTATTATTACCGCTACTATTATTATCACTACTTCTACTATTACCACCACTATTATTATCACTACTACTACCACTATTATCACTACCAGTACTATTATCCCTACTACTGCTACTACTACTACTACTACTACTACTGTTATCACCACTAGTATTATTACCACCACTACTATTATCCCTACCACTACTATTACCACCACTACTATTATCCCTACCACTACTATTATCACCACTACTGTTATCACCACTACTATTACCACCACTACTATTATCACTACTACTACTACTACTATTATCACCACTAGTATTATTACCACCACTACTATTATCCCTATTACTACCGCTTCTATTATCACCACTACTACTATTATCCCTACCACTACTATTATCACTACTACTACTATTATCACTACTACTACTATTATCCCTACCACTACTATTATCCCTACTACTACCACTACTGCTATTATTACCACCACTACTATTATCCCTACCACTACTATTATCACTACTACTACTATTATCCCTACCACTACTATTATCCCTACTACTACTACTACTACTTCTATTATCACCACCACTACTATTATCCCTACCACTACTATTATCCCTACCACTACTATTATCACTACTACTACTATTATCACTACTACTACTACTACTATTATCACTACTACTACTACTACTATTATCCCTACCACTACTATTATCCCTACTACTACTACTACTTCTATCACCACCACTACTATTATCACTACCACTACTATTATCACTACCACTGCTATTAACCCTACTACTACTACTATTACCATCACTGCTATTATCCCTACTACTACTATTATCACTACCACTATTATCACCACTACTATTATCCCTACTACTATTATTACTACCACTACTAGTATCACCACCGCTACTATTATCCCTACCACTACTACTATTATTACCACCGCTACTATTATCCCTACCACTACTACTATTATTACCACCACTACTATTATCCCTACTACTATTATTACTACCACTACTATTATTACCACCACTACTATTATCCCTACCACTACTACTATTATTACCACCACTACTATTATCCCTACCACTACTATTATTACCACCACTACTATTATCCCTACTACTATTATTACTACCACTACTACTATTATTACCACCACTACTATTATCCCTAACACTACTACTATTATTACCACCGCTACTATTATCCCTACCACTACTACTATTATTACCACCACTACTATTATCCCTACTACCACTACTATTACCACCACAACTATTATTACCACCACTATTTTCACTACTACTATTATCACCACTACCTCTACTATTATCCCTACACCACTACACTACTATTATCACCACCACTACTATTATTATTACCGCTACTACTATTATCACTACTTCTACTATTACCACCACTACTATTATCCCTACTACTATTATCACCACTACACTACTATTATCACCACCACTACTATTATTATTACCGCTACTACTATTATCACTACTTCTACTATTACCACCACTATTATTATCACTACTACTACCACTATTATCACTACCAATACTATTATCCCTACTACTGCTACTACTACTACTACTACTACTACTGTTATCACCACTAGTATTATTACCACCACTACTATTATCCCTACCACTACTATTATCACCACTACTGTTATCACCACTACTATTACCACCACTACTATTATCACTACTACTACTACTACTATTATCACCACTAGTATTATTACCACCACTACTATTATCCCTACTACTACCGCTTCTATTATCACCACTACTACTATTATCCCTACCACTACTATTATCCCTACCACTACTATTATCACTACTACTACTATTATCACTACTACTACTATTATCCCTACCACTACTATTATCCCTACTACTACTACCGCTTCTATTATCACCACTACTACTATTATCCCTACCACTACTATTATCACTACTACTACTATTATCACTACTACTACTATTATCCCTACCACTACTATTATCCCTACTACTACCACTACTACTATTATTACCACCACTACTATTATCCCTACCACTACTATTATCACTACTACTACTACTATTATCACTACTACTACTATTATCCCTACCACTACTATTATCCCTACTACTACTACTACTTCTATTATCACCACCACTACTATTATCCCTACCACTACTATTATCCCTACCACTACTATTATCCCTACCACTACTATTATCACTACTACTACTATTATCACTACTACTACTACTACTATTATCCCTACCACTACTATTATCCCTACCACTACTATTATCACTACTACTACTATTATCACTACTACTACTACTACTATTATCCCTACCACTACTATTATCCCTACTACTACTACTACTTCTATTATCACCACCACTACTATTATCACTACCACTACTATTATCACTACCACTGCTATTAACCCTACTACTACTACTATTACCATCACTGCTATTATCCCTACTACTACTATTATCACTACCACTATTATCACCACTACTATTATACCTACTACTATTATTACTACCACTACTAGTATCACCACCGCTACTATTATCCCTACCACTACTACTATTATTACCACCGCTACTATTATCCCTACCACTACTACTATTATCACCACCACTACTATTATCCCTACCACTACTATTATTACTACCACTACTATTATTACCACCGCTACTATTATCCCTACCACTACTACTATTATTACCACCGCTACTATTATCCCTACCACTACTATTATTATTACCACTACTACTACTACTACTACTACTATTATCCCTATCACTACTACTATTATTACCACCACTACTATTATCCCTACTACTATTATTACTACCACTACTAGTATCACCACTACTATTATTACCACTACTACTATTATTACCACTACTACTATTATCCCTACCACTACTACTATTATTACCACCACTACTACTTTCCCTACCACTACTACTGTTACCACTACTTAGCTGTACCACTATTGTAAACATTAAGGATGATATCACAACAGTTGTAACTTAAAAGTACGTAGTGTTCAAACTCCCTTGTGAATGTGTGTATGTGTTTTGTGTAACGGTGGGCGTCATATGGGCGGCAGATGGGGTCCAGTCCAGACCTGCCCTTCCTCTCAGCCGAACCTGCTAGACAGGGCCCTAGCCCCACCCTCACAGCACAGCACTGTAGCTAAACACTGCCCAGCATACGGTTGTCATTGTTCTGTCTACCGACTCACTGCTTCACTAGGACCAAGCCTTATAGTTAGCCTTACAGCTGCATCTGGACAGTCTAAGCAGCTGTATTGCTTCTCAGCCGACTTCATTGCTTTATAGCTAAATTTGATCACTTGACTAGATAAGTAATATTTGAATATCTCCTTTACTATTGATTTCCATAACAAACAAGTTGAATAATTCACAGCTTAAAGCAAAACTCAGTCACATCTCTCCCAAGAAAAACAGGAAACCCCCTGTATGGACCACCATCTTGGGTCCTGCAGGAGGGGCAGTTTCAGTGTGGTCAACCATCACAGACCCAGACAGACTGAAACCATGCTTGTCCATCTCCTAACTGGAGCAGCTGCTGCTCACTCTGACAGACCTGTCACCTCACATCAACACTAAGACTGTGCCTCACTTCCTGACGATACACTCAATACTATACTGTATGCTGCACTACACTCTGCTCCCTCCACTTTCAAAATGTCTATCTTAGCTAGCTATGACCATGCCTGCCCCAGGCTCGAATCTGGTTTGGTGACCTAATCAATTTACCTTTTCAACTTTAGATGCCTCTTTCATACTGTTAGATCCACATTCCGGGTGCTTGCGTGACCCTCATGTCAGCGGGGCCATGGCTGTGTGTTAGAAATAAAACAGTCCTGCCCTCCTGCTGAAATGCTAAGAAGTCCTCCGTCCTGTAATGGCTGCTAGCCTGCTACCTGATCCCTGTTGGTGGTGGGGGGGGGTTTCTATCCTGAGGCACCACACTCACTCTTACAAATTATAAAGTCATTCATTGCCTCAGTGGGGACATCTGACATTTTGTGAAACTGCACAGCATGTTAAGCTGCCATGTTTACCACAGTGAATGGATGTAGGTGGCTGCAGGGTTTAGAAACCTTGTCTTCACAAATGTTCAGCAGTTGTACTGCACACAATGCCCAAGTCTACAAGTGAACTGCCTCCCACAACAGTAACTAACTAGTCAAGGCTATTTGTTTTATGAACTCACCAATCATGCCTTCTATTGGTACATACAGTTCACAGCAGGCAGCAGCAATGGAAGCACCCCTTGGGGACCGAATCATTGGGACAGAATGTGTTAATGAAGTGTTTGCATTTAACTCAATGTAAGTCACTCATTTTAAACCCCATGTGTCTTCTGTTTTCCAGATGTGCACTCCAAGGAACACCCCAGCCACGCCGCCTAACTTCCCCGACACCATCACCATGTTCTCCAAGCTGAGGGCGTCAGACTGCTCGGGGAGTTCCGGAGGCGGAGGTCCCACCCAGGTGTCCATGGCCTGCTCTCCCCCCTCCTCCACAGCTGGCTTCGGATCCTTCTGGGCCTCATCACCACCCAACCACCAGCCCGTCTGGCTGCCCCCCTCCTCGCCCACAGGCCACCACATGCACCACCACCACTACCAGCACCACCACCACATGCACCAGACCCCCATGTGGCCCCCTGTGTCCCAGCCCGGCAGCGCCCAGCAGACCCCTGTTGTATCGGTCCTGCATGGCCAGAGATGAGACTCTACCCAGGTGTGGGAGGGAGGGGGCTGGGGAGGATAGGGTGGGGCTGGGCTGTGTGCAGCCTAATGAATCTACAAGGGGGGTTGGGTGTCAGGATTAAAGGGTCTTGTTGGCCAAGAGGAAAAGACACGCTACTGTTGTTTTTCTTCCTTTCTTTCTGTTTTTCTAAAATGACGATGAACAATGTCTTCTTTGGAGGACGTCTGTTTCCTCTCTCTCTCTTCATCATAACTCATCAAAGCCTGGGAAGAACCGGGGGAGAACCACTAATAACAATATGAGGAAGTGGAATAACGAAGGGGGTGGAGTCTCTGAACCCCCCCTAAAAGACTCTGGGAAATGCAGTTTTCTTCGTCAATGCAAGTCGAGCGCTGGACCCAGCAGAGCACTTACTTAGGATAGGAGCCATGTGATCTGCTAAAGTGCTTGATCATTGGCTGTTTTTCAAAACTCTTCTCACCCTTGGGGTTCAATAACGCTCCAGTGATGTGACCAGATTTCACAATAACCAGCAGACGAAAACAAAATGGGACTGCAACACAAATGATGATGGTGTTGTGTTCTCGGCTGATCTTATGGCCCAGAAAAAATATGTTTTCAATATTGTTTGTGGTATGGAAGTCTGTATAGTACAGATCATGGACAAACACTGTAGCCATTTTGTCAAGTTTCATGTAGCCATGTATCTCTTTTTAAAATGTCTATTTTGTAAGTACTATTTAGCTTAGTGAAACTTGACTCAGTGGCTTCGCTGCATGCTGTTGTGTCTGAGAAGTGGGCTCTTCAGTATGTGTGGACTCGAAGCTTTGGTTTTAAAGTGTCTGAAAGCTGACCTTCACATCAGAGGTGTTTTAAGGAGACGACGTGTAAAGAAATGTTAATACTGTAAATCAGTTTGTGTTGAGATACAGCAAAGTATGCAATCATTTGAGGAAGATTGAAGCCAGTTTAAAGGCTGATGCATTTTTATCATTGTTTTTGGGAACATTTTCTACCTGTGGATGTCAAAGGACTCCCAAGTGGCACAGCGGTCTAAGGCACTGCATCTCAGTTCTAGATGCGTCACTACAGACCCTGGTTTGATTCCAGGCTGTATCAGAACCGGCCGTGATTGGGAGTCCCATAGGGTGGCGCACAATTGGCCCAGCGTCGTCCGGGTTTGGCCGGGGTAGGCCGCCATTGTAAATAAGATTTGTTCTTAACTGACTTGCCTAGTCAACTTTCTTTTGACTGATAATGTAAACTGGTTTTCAGTGACAATTATGGAAACATCTTCTGAACTCCATTGTAAATAAAGGCTCAGCAGAAACAAAGTGCAAAAACGTTGAACTCCGTAACCTGGCTGGGGACGAGATTGAGATCTCAGTTATACTGTCAACACGGAATTTAATCTGGTTTGCAAATGTTTTGACTAACATAGATGGGTGTGAGCCATCAGTAGGCTACCTCTTCAGGTTTCTATGGGGAGTAGAGGCCCACTCAGTGATTTACTACACGACCTCTAGCAGAAGATCAACTGGTCCTACCTCTGGTTAAATGGGAGAGGCCGAATGTATTCCCTGCAGAAACAGTCGGTTTCAATGGGTCAGATTACAGAATCTCTCCTAGTGCTCAAAACATGTGTAATTCCCTCCGTTAGAATAGTGGCTGATTGACTGATGATAAATTGAGTGTCTTGTCAACTATAGAATTATGAATTTAGTACGGGTTGCAAATATTTACAAAATGATTGTTCAGGCAATGTTTACATATTATGAGATTCAGTGTACTGATGAACAATGCTTCATAACCCAGAGTCTTACTTATAGGTGAGCTCTTCATACCAGAGCCCATGTCAGAACATTTGCAAATCTATCAATGATGACAGATGGAAAGGTAGCCATTTTCACAATCATTCTCATTATAATTATCATAATAAAGAGGGAATAGAGAGGTCTGAACAGGTTGCAGTTGTATACAGAGGGTACTTTATCTGAAATAATGTCACATTCATTCATGCCCTCACTAAATGATGTTTTTATATTATGCCTGCCTGCCATGTCTTCACTCAGACAATCACAGTCATATTCACATGATCTTTCTTCCCTCTGGTTGAATACATGTAAAATCACATTTGTCATGCTGTGACCTTGTGAGGATGATTTTATAATGTACAACATGGACAGTCATGTAACGTTGGACAGATGCCACCTGGCCAATGTGGACCCTTGTCAATGTCACCCGAAAGAAGGGACACTGTTCCACTGTGCTGCCATGTAGTCTGTTCTGGTTCTAAATCCATGGATCTTTTCAGATGAACATTAGAAACTCAACGGTGGTTCCTCTTGGGGTGGTCATAACACCACCTCATTCATTAACTCATGTGTTCTATTAAGGGGAACGTTTGTTGTCAACTACATGAGTTTTGGTTGGTGATTTTCCAGTTCTGTGTTTTTAACAAGGTGGGAGTAGAGGTTGGTCCCATAATGAGTGTTTCCTGCTGTGTGGATTACTGGCTCCTCCTCCTCAGTACTGTTGTGGTAACTAACACACCCAGACACAGTAGTGTTGGGTGATTATAGTTCCTGTGGTGATGTGACCCGGTCTCCATTCTCCTGCCACAGCTTTGGAATTCATCAACATATTTTATAAGGCTCTCATGAATCTCGATCAACAGTAGACCGTTTGGTCCCCCATGATATCTGTACAAACTGGGTGTTGTGAAATGTTCGAACGTCATGTTCACCCATACAAGATGTGCAGAATGCCTGATGGAAATCCTAAAACAAGTCAAACACCAAACAATTTGCAGTGCACTTGAGTAACACAAGAACTTCTCATGGACCCTCATTTACATCTCTCTAATCCGGCTTTTTATATAGATATTTCTCTCCTGTACTAAGTGTTTATTTCCCCTGTTGAAATGTGTATTTATATGTTTTAATAAAATAAGGTATGCTCTGCTAAGTGTTGGAGTTGTTCTGGGGGCTTGTTTTTGCTGAGAATAATATTTGTGCTTTTATGAAATATGGTTGCTACGGCACATTTGAACACATCGTAGCAGTAACTTTGCTTTTTGAGATATTTTCTGTAAGGGAACCCCTTCAGTAATGATATGACACTGCATAATACTATAGTAATCTATATATCCCTATAAGTAGTGTCTCTATAGTACAAAGGAACAAGTAGGCCTTTATAAGAGAGACAATAAACACAGTGTGGCAGTTAATTGAGGAAGGATGTGGTTAGAACTGTGTATCCAGCCCAGTTAACGTGTTAAGTGTCTGAAACTGACGTGTGTCATAACAGCGTGGCTCACAAAATGTGCCTTCACAGTCAAATTATATGCATGTGATGGAGTTGTATAAAACAGTACAGATATATTTACCTACCACAAGTAAAATTCATTGCAGACAGTCAATGAGTCAACATATGTTTACATAACAGTTACATGGACATCATATGACACATACATCACATATTCCATGAAGGCCCATTTATCTTTGAAAACAAAGATACATCTACCAATGGAAATCTTACATTCAGATTAACTGCCTGTCTTAAATACTCTCCTGAAATACCTTTCAGTAGCATCATTACTCCTGAATACGTCCAAATGCTATGAAAGGGATCACTTACACTCAGTTTATTAAGTAAACCACCTCGTTCATGAGTCAGAAGGCCGTGGCTTGCTATATAAAGCAGGCAGACAGGCATCCAGGAATTCAGTTACTGTTCGAATGAACATTAGAATGGGAAAAACGAGTGACCAGCGACTTTGAATGCACAACTCATTGGTCCTTGTCACAGATGGGCTATTGCAGCAGACGACCACATCGGGTTCTACTCCCATCAGCTTAAAACAAGCAGCTCCAGTTGTCATGCGATCACCAACACTGGACTATTGATGAGTGAAAAATGTTGCCTGGCTCGACGAATCCCGGTTCCTGTTGCATCATGCTGATGACAGAGTCAGGATTTGGCGTAACCACATGAGTCCATGGCCCCATCCTGCCTGCTGTCAACGGCACAGGCTGGTGGCAATGGTGTAATGGTGTGGGGAATGTATTCCTGGCAAAGTTAGATCCCTTGATACCAATTGAGCAATGTTTCCATGCCCTGAAGATTTCAGGCTGTTCTAGAGGCAAAGGGAGGTCCGACCTGGTACTAGATGGATGTACCTAATAAACTGGCCACTGGGTGTGTAAGGCATGGATAGAGATAAATATACATCATATTTCTCATTGACACAAAATGTATGTAAGCAAAGCCCCTGCTTCTAGGAAACTGTCACCTCGTTCCTCACTGACAGTACAGTTTGTCCTTTCAAGTTTATTAATTCACATCCTGTCCTGTATTCACGCAGGCTTTTTGAACTGTGCCCCCCCCCCCCCCCCCCCGGCCCACAGACAACTGCAGTTGAGTGCTGACATGGCGCTACGCTAAAAGTATGCTATGATACCCAATGCTGTGCCATGGTTAAAAATGATACGCTATGCCAGAGTGAGGCACACAGAGCTAACCCCCTTGTTTAAAACACAGACACCAGGAGACTGCTGTAACTGGACACAGGCACGGTGACATTTGAAGGGAACGCCATCTGGGCCGGTTTTACAACCCTGGCTGCTTTGCTTCCCCAATAGATGCAGGTGGCTGGCTACCATTGTTATGAGTCCACGACAGGGGTACATGTTTATGGTAATGACAGCACGCATGTGATGGAACAACTTGAGACACTAATACAATGAATCAGACGTTACAGAAATTGGGTCTGTGAGAGGGAAGACATTTCAAGGCCTCTATAAGACCGCTCTATAAGACCCTATATGTCAAATGAATTGCTCCATGGTGGTATTCTTCTGCATCCAAACAGTCTGGTATTTGAGGTCACCTGTCTGAAAGCTTTTCTAAGGTCATTGAAAATCAGGCATCATAAACCAAAATCGTAATGTAGCCACACGTAAGGTATCTGACCTGTAAAGCTACACTTTGGAAATGTGACTCAGCTATTTTGTGACTCAGCTATTTTGTTGCATGGAAACAGTGTTCATATGTCCCAGAATTGTGTTCTTCCATTACAATCCATAAATAACCTAACTGACTAATATCAGACTTGATTTTCACAACGTCTGTATGCTCCATTACAAAATGGAGACCAGGATACCCTCCTGCTGCTGCTGTAAACTGTTTATTAAAATAAGGTGTGTGGGGCTCTCCATCGCCCCCTACAGGATGATGACGGGCTCTTCCTCCGGCTGGCTCACGTGAAGCTCTAGATCTTGCTGCAGCAGCTCGCTGGTGGTGTCAGCATGAGACGAGCTCTGGGGAAGGGTAGCCTGGGACAGGCAGCCTAAAGAAGACATGGGCCGGTCCCGCACAGAGCTGCCCGATGCTGGGGGAGATAAAGGGAGGAAGGGGGGAAAGGTCAGGGTTCAGGTGGCTGCTACAATCAACCTTAACAGCTGCACAGCAGCAATCGCAAAGAAGAATGCTATTTCCATGTGAGTGTTATTTCAGTACCATTCCATAGTAATCACTATTCCAGTTAGTGAAATTAGTTTATATGTTGCAAATGGGTAATGACGCTGGTGTCGACCTACCTGAGCGGCTGCGCTGGGTCTTGGCACTCTGGGGTCGCACAGGGGTCACACAGCCCGGCTCTGTGCAGCCAGGCTTCTGGAACTGGGAGCGCATGATCTTGTCTTTGCTCTTGCACATGCTGGCTGTCATTAAAACAACAATGTCACATCGCAGCTTTGGCATGGGAATGACAGGACCCCACCACACCCATACTGTACCTACACACCCATACCAGACATACACCTTCTTCCAAGTCTTGAGCAAAATACTCTTTCAATACTATTTTGACTCATTCAATGGTCTCATAAATGACTGGGAATCACAATACCAAATCCCAGGCATAAAACAGGACAGCACATCTCCCTCTTTCTTCCTAAAGGGCTTGATTTGTATGAACAGATGAAAAGGATATGAAGATAGAAATTATGGAAGGCAAGCAGTGTTACCCCAGGTTATATTTACAGTCTGTTACAGACACCAGGCCTGATCTTCTATAACATAGTAACACTGGGTTCTTTCCAGTGTGGAACACTATACCAACCAGAGCCCCTCCCCCAACCCCAGTGCAGCCCATTCTTATTGCTAACTCACTTCCTTAAACCCTCCTGAAATACTCCCTCCCATAAACGAAGCTCCTCTCTCCTTCCCTAAATCTCCAGACCCTCGTTCCTAATCCTTCATCATACACCACTTTAACACTGTACTGTATTCCTCCTCAAATTCTCATTCCCAACCAAACAGCCCACTTTCTCTCAACCCACCCCAACTTTTCAGTCTCCTCCCCATTCTCTCCTGACCTTGAATTGAGTAACATGAATTAAGTAGTCTAGCTTTTGTTCACAATTGTCCAGATTCCATTTTCTTTTCAATACATGTAATTCTACTCTAAAAATACACAATACTGTAGAGTAGAGCTGAATATAATCCCAGTCCAGAACCCTGTACCGTCTTTAGGAAAGATGGTTGGTAGTCTGGCATCCACAGTCTTGATTGATCTGGTTTTCAGGCGGCCCTTGTAGATATGTCCGTCCAATCCCAGGATGTCCACCTCCTCCGGCTGATCAATAGGCAATAGGCACAAATATTTGCATACCTAACAACTGTCAAATACACCTCAAATATACTCCGTACTCAACATGATAACTTGTATAAATGGCTCAACAAACGTGATTGACCAGGTGTATTCCTATGGGCTGGCAGTGGTTTAGTTGTCTGTCAGTACAGTAACCCACAGTAGGTGAGGTTGGTCTCACTCACCTGAATGCGCAGTGAGGAGCTGGAGATGGGCAGTGTCTCCTCCTCAGCCTGGATGAAGTGGCTGATGTGCTGCAGGCGGGTGTAGCGGCGGTTGGGGTAGGTCACGGTGTGGCTGCCTCCACAGCTCCGGGACATGGCCAGGTAACTGTAGTCCGCCATCTCAGGGATGCGCTCGCTAGGATGGACACAGGAGTGGAGGTTGAAGGTCGGAGGATAAACACTTCTAGAGGTTTTAAACAGACCTGACAGTACAGTATTTATAGTTTGTAGTTACATTTGGTCCCCTTGCCTCCCTGACACTTCTCTAAACCATAACAAAGCAATATGGACAACTTTTTGGTCCTTCCCCTGTTTCAATACATGTGCTCCCGGCTTCCCTGCCTGACCCTGGCCTGACTGACTGACTCACTGCTTGGGCAGACTCTGGCTGGTCCTCTGCAGCGGGCTCAGGATGTGTGGATAGCGGGAGCTCCCGATCTCCCTCAGAGCCCCCTGGCTGTAGGTGCGCTCTGGGCCAGATAGGTGGCTCTGCACTCTCTCTATCTGCCTACACATCATGGTGTGGATCCGCTGCACCTGCATCATGGCCCTTTCGGAGCTGGCCATCTCAAAGTGGCCGTGGTTGGTCCCTGGCCTCAGGCTGAGATGGAGGGAGAGCTGGCTAATGTCAGACACTTGTAACTTTGGAACACTTCTGACTGATCTAGTGTGGGTGTTAGTAGGTCTTTGGGGGTAAGATAAAGTTGACTACACTGTATATTGGATATTGGGACACTGGCACCCCCTGCTGGTTAAAATGGGGCCAAGTAAGAGTTTCAGTTGTGATGTTTGACGGAGATGTATAGTAGTAGTATGACTGTCTGCTCTCACCTTCTGCAGTGCTGGCGAACCTGCTCAAGCTCATAGATGGTGTACGGTCGGTTGGACTTGTGGGAGGGTAGGCCAGGAGTGGAGGGCACGGTAACCAAGTGCCTGTTGTCCAGTGGAGAGAGAAAGAAGAAAGAGAGGTAGGTGAATAAACAGCACCACAATCCTATTATTTCAATTTCCACAATGTCTGTGTGTACTGTATAAAAATAGGATATTATTATCATTTACTTACGGTCCTGGGGTAAGCATATCAACTGGGCGGTCGCAGGAGATGCAGTGGAACCTTGCCACAAGTTGTCTATGAAAGGGACGTAACAAAGACAAATCAAAACCAAAGTTTATTGGTTGCATACACAGATTTGCAAGTGTTATAGCAGGTGCAGCAAAATGCTTTTGTTTCTAGCTCCAACAGCGCAGTAGAATGTCTAGCAAATACAATACAAATACACAAATAATCAAGAAACAAACAAACAAACAAACAAGAAATGACAGAACGAGTCCAATTAACAATCCAGAGTAGATATATCAGAGTGAGCATGTGTCAGAATCCAGAATATAAATACGTGGTGTGTATAGACAGTATATAATTTGGAAGGAAAATAGTGTGTACAGTAGTAGGCATATTAGGATGAGTTATGAACAGCATACAGTATATACTGTACATACACAGTGAATAAACAAACAGTATACAAACAGAACATAAACATATAGACAGAATATAGACAGAGATAAAATGAACACTAAACACAGGAAGACAATGAACGCATGATCATGTAGAACTCCATAGAGGAACCTGGACTTATCCAGCCATCATCCCTCCTGGGCCTGGCTGTGACATGTGACTTACTTCCTGATGCCTGCAGCATCGTCCTCCTTCGGGGCAGGCTGGGCCTGCAGCTGCTTACGGATGCTCTTCCAGCGGTCCTCTAGCTGCTTCTTCACAGGATCCAGCTCAATCCGGTCCAGCTACACAGATAGACAACAGATGTACTACAGGGATCCCAAAGATATAAACTACCACCAGACACAGCAGACAGACATTCCATGAGATTTTTACAAACAATGCTATCTGTCACTATAAACACGTTCGTAAAACACTTAAACTTGTGACATACAGACTTGTGAGATATATGTATTGGTGATAGCATTGTAATAACAGCAGAGCATGGCACGTATCAATGGACATGTTGGCCTATTATATAAACATCCATTTAGCAGGGTAACTTCCTGCTCAGTCTCACCTTGCACTCCATCTCGGTGGAGATTTTGTCGATGATTTTGTGCCAGTCCTGCTCCTGGCCGGTGATCTTGCTGAGCAGCTCCTGGAACATGGTGTTGAGTTCCTCTGTCATGGAGTCAAACTGCATGCGGCTCACCTTGGTCTCCAGGGCACGCTTGTCTGCTTTCTACAGGAAGAGAGGAGATGCAGTCCGGGCAATGGCAGTACTAGTGTGCACTTGTAGGGGTTAAGTGAAACCTGTATGGACTTGTAAGGGTTAAGTGAAACCTGCATGCACTTGTAGGGGTTAAGTGAAACCTGTATGGACTTGTAGGGGTTAAGTGAAACCTGTATGGACTTGTAAGGGTTAGGTGAAACCTGCATGCACTTGTAGGGGTTAAGTGAAACCTGCATGCACTTGTAGGGGTTAAGTGAAACCTGTATGGACTTGTAAGGGTTAAGTGAAACCTGCATGCACTTGTAGGGGTTAGGTGAAACCTGCATGCACTTGTAGGGGTTAAGTGAAACCTGCATGCACTTGTAGGGGTTAAGTGAAACCTGTATGGACTTGTAAGGGTTAAGTGAAACCTGCATGCACTTGTAGGGGTTAGGTGAAACCTGTATGGACTTGTAAGGGTTAAGTGAAACCTGTATGGACTTGTAAGGGTTAAGTGAAACCTGTATGGACTTGTAAGGGTTAAGTGAAACCTGCATGCACTTGTAGGGGTTAAGTGAAACCTGTATGGACTTGTAAGGGTTAGGTGAAACCTGCATGCACTTGTAGGGGTTAAGTGAAACCTGCATGCACTTGTAGGGGTTAAGTGAAACCTGCATGGACTTGTAAGGGTTAGGTGAAACCTGCATGCACTTGTAGGGGTTAAGTGAAACCTGCATGCACTTGTAGGGGTTAAGTGAAACCTGTATGGACTTGTAAGGGTTAAGTGAAACCTGCATGCACTTGTAGGGGTTAAGTGAAACCTGTATGGACTTGTAAGGGTTAGGTGAAACCTGCATGCACTTGTAGGGGTTAAGTGAAACCTGCATGCACTTGTAGGGGTTAAGTGAAACCTGCATGCACTTGTAGGGGTTAAGTGAAACCTGCATGCACTTGTAGGGGATAAGTGAAACCTGCATGCACTTGTAGGGGTTAAGTGAAACCTGCATGCACTTGTAAGGGTTAAGTGAAACCTGCATGCACTTGTAAGGGTTAAGTGAAACCTGTATGGACTTGTAAGGGTTAGTTGAAACCTGCATGCACTTGTAGGGGTTAGGTGAAACCTGTATGGACTTGTAAGGGTTAGTTGAAACCTGCATGCACTTGTAGGGGTTAAGTGAAACCTGTATGGACTTGTAAGGGTTAGTTGAAACCTGCATGCACTTGTAGGGGTTAAGTGAAACCTGTATGGACTTGTAAGGGTTAGGTGAAACCTGTATGAGCTTGTAAGGGTTAGGTGAAACCTGTATGAGCTTGTAGGGATAAATACATATGTGTATGAACTTGTGTATGGACATGTATGGGCTTGTGGTGACTTGTATGGCCTTGGTAGGGTTTAGCATGGGCTGGTACAGGTGAACTTGAGCATGTTCGGGATTTGTAGGTACCCCTATGGTCTTGAATGGACTTGTGGATGCT
The DNA here is from genome assembly GCF_029448725.1 of Salvelinus fontinalis. Lineage (NCBI taxonomy): Eukaryota > Metazoa > Chordata > Actinopteri > Salmoniformes > Salmonidae > Salvelinus > Salvelinus fontinalis. The sequence goes on from NC_074698.1 coordinate 15,190,128, forward strand.
CGTCTAGACTAACATCAACATGTGAGAACTTGTGAGAGTTCACCTCAGTTGAGTATAACACACTGAGGGAAAGCTAAACCATGGCATGTTGTGGTGAGAGACTCACGATTTCAATCTCCATCTCCACAAGCTCTTTGTCAGCTTTCTTCTCGTCCAGTTCTTCCATGGACTTGTACAGATGCTGTGACAGAAAGACATTACTGAGAATCATCTTTCTGTGGTTTGGAACAGAAGTACAGCGTGGAGCGTCTCCTATTCCCCTATGGGCCTCCCCCTGCTGCAGCCCTCCCTCCCAGACTCACGTCGATGTGGACCTGTTTCTGGCTGTGCTCCTCAATCAGGTGGTTGGCTGTGCCGTGGAGCTTCTCACACTCAGCCTGCAGCTGCATGATGGCTTCCTGAACGTCATTCATCAGCTCCGAGCTCTGGCAGAAACACAGAGAGACAGGGTTCTATGTCTGTAATACACAGCCATGCCCCGCTGCCATGGAGCGCCTGGCACTGACACACTCCTTTCCCTTAACACACTGCTGCCCTGATAGAGCTTCCCTTACATATCATCTCTAAACATATCCCTCCCTCAGGGTTCAACATAACAGACCCATTATTTAATTAGAACCCTTTGGTATTCTGTTTCATCCTCTATCCTGGCCCTGCCTTTAGTACCTCTGCTCCAGGTCTGCCTCCTCCCTGCTGATTCATGAATCTGCTAACCAGGCCCTGCAGATTCTCATAGCGCTGGAACAGCTGGCTGACCTTCCTGCTCACGTCTACAGAGCAGGAGGGGCACGTGGAGCCTTGCTGCCCGCCTGCCTGACCGCTGCCCTGGCCCTGCTCTGACCCCTGGGGCTCCTGCTGTAGGCTCTGGGAGAGCAGTGAGGAGGAGGACGCCATCATGTCCTCCAGCATGCCTCGCAGGTTGTCCATCTGCGGTGAGAGGGCAGTGTGAGGGCCATGTTGGGGCCACCAGGGGCCACTAGCTGCTACATTATGGATGATGCTGTCTCAGCTATATTCTACAGTTGAAGGTTTTACACTCTGGTGTTAGACCTGACAGTGTATTCAAATGTCTATATGCATTGGAGTCTGTCTGTCTGTCTGTCTGTCTGTCTGACTGTCTGTCTGACTGTCTGTCTGTCTAACCTGATCCTGTAGCTGTCTGTCTGTCTAACCTGATCCTGTAGCTGTCTGTCTTTCTTGGTCTTCTGCTCAGCCTTGGCTGAGGTGTTCTCAGTCTTCAGCAGTAGCACCTCTTCCTCCACTTTCTGTACTGCGTTCCTGAACACAGAGTGGTGGAACAGGAGCACCAGGCCATGAGGAGCAGGCCACCACCTCTCTTCCAATGGAAAACTACCACATTTCAACTGGCCATAAAACTGCTGAGGGGAGAACGGCTCGTAATAATGTCCGGAACAGAGCAAATGGAATGGCATCATACACCTGGAAACCATGTGTTTGATGTATTTCATACCATTCCACTGATTCCGCTCCAGTAGTTACCACGAGCCCGTTCTCCCCAATTAAGGTACTGTCAACCTCTTGTGTTACAAATTACTTAGACTACCAAATTATATCAAATGTAGTTTCCATAATAAACTATCTATCATTTCTATTTAGCCTTCCTGTGTGCTCCTGTGTCGTTGTTTACCTGAGGTATAATATCTGCAGTCTGAGCTGTCCTTGCTTAGGAGAGTCAGAGTCCTCACTGTCTGACCCTTTGGCTGTTTCTGAGCCTCCCTCTGAGCCCTGAACTGTCCCTATGTTCAGAATCAGCTGCTCCAGTTCTCCCAGCTACGACAGGGACATGGGGTCATCAACAATGTATGTATGTATGTATGTATGTATGTATGTATGTATGTATGTATGTATGTATGTGTGTGTGTATGTATGTATGTATGTATGTGTGTGTGTGTGTGTGTACATCTTCCTCGCTCACCTTGGCTCTGTCACCCATCAGGCTGTCGACCAGAACTCTCAGATGATTCAGTTGATCCAACAGTTTGTCAGGCACATCCCTGTCCCCTACACATTCAGGACAAAAATGGTCATCCCACACAAAAGACATCATTCAGTAAAAGAAAACATAGAATAGCCATACACTATCCAATCTCCACATTGTTCTCTTACCCATGTCAGTGAGGTGCTCCCGGAGGTGCTGGAGCTGGGCCTGGTCGGCCTTGCCTGCTTCCAGCAGCTCTACTCTGGTCTCCAGGGTGTTGTGTCTCTCCCTGAGCCTGCCCACGTCCCTCAGGGCCTCCACTGTCTCTGGGTAACGCTCTGCCCCGCTGGCCACACGAGACAGGGGTTTGCTGCCCACCATCAGAGCTCCATCAGAGAGGGACTGCTGGGGCAGTGTCCCCCCATGCTGGCTGACAGTGACAGTGCCAGTGCCAGGAGTGAAGGCAGTAGCTCCATCAGAGAGGGACTGCTGGGGCAGTGCCCCCCCATGCTGCCTGGCAGTGACAGTGCCAGTGCCAGGAGTGAAGGCAGTAGCTCCATCAGAGAGGGACTGCTGGGGCAGTGCCCCCCCATGCTGCCTGGCAGTGACAGTGCCAGTGCCAGGAGTGAAGGCAGTAGCTCCATCAGAGAGGGACTGCTGGGGCAGTGCCCCCCCATGCTGGCTGGCAGTGACAGTGCCAGGAGTGAAAGCAGCAGCTCCATCAGAAAGGGACTGCTGGGGCAGTGCCCCCCCATGCTGGCTGACAGTGACAGTGCCAGGAGTGGAGGCAGCAGCTCCATCAGAGAGGGACTGCTGAGGCAGTGCCCCCCCATGCTGGCTGACAGTGACAGTGCCAGGAGTGGAGGCAGCAGCTCCATCAGAGAGGGACTGCTGGGGCAGTGCCCCCCCATGCTGGCTGGCAATGACAGTGCCAGGAGTGAAGGCAGCAGCTCCAGTGTTGGCATTGACAGAGGCGCTGAAAGGAGTCATGGTGGTCATGACAACTGATGTGGGGACAGGGACTGAGTGCCTGATTTCCTATTGGAGAAATAGCTACCATCAACACAAAGCTAATGTCTATTCCTATGTCTTGTATATGATTGCTTGATAAAGGAATCTCGCTCTTTCAAGCAAGACATAAGACATGCCTTTTGCAGATTCTGTTGCTCGCTAACCAAGGTGCTCTGCATGATGTCCCAGGTCACACACTGAATGAGCTCGTCTGGGTCTGGGTAACGCCCAACTCTGTCCTGCAGCTCTTTCTGTGATAGAGAGAAGACAAGAAAGAGAGGAAGTCATGATTAACATCTTTTTACTAGAGTTAGCTACTACAGTACTATACTATTGTTTGTCTCCTCTTAACAAGGTAGTATATAATTTGTGAGCTCGGAAAGTAGTCTCCTCAGTTCCAACTCACGGTGGCAGAGTCCAGGTTGTCCAGTCGGTGGCAGTACTGTTCCACTTCGTTAATTCTGTCAACCAGCTCACTCATATTCAGCTGGAACCCAAAAACACCCAAAGCAACATCATGCTACCAGATGGAAACAGACATGTAGGATGATCCCTATTATCCTCACTCTATTGTTGGGGTGAGTGACAGGCCAGGTTGCCAGAGATAAGCTGTGGCTCTTTGATGCTGTTGCCCTCTGTATGACTCCATGTCCCCTACAGAGAGTGATGGAGGGAGGGGACCAGGGCCAGGGTGGATCGGGCTCTACATGACGCTATATTTCACCACTGTGTGGGGTGGTGAGATGGAGAAGGATTCCCTAGTGATGAGCACTGGGTATATCCCCTACTGTAGATTAATGAGGGAGATGAGTAAGGTTGCCAAATGTTGTCTATCTGCAATCCCTCCTCACTAAGAGGGTTTGCCAGTATGGATGTGTGTCTGACCTGGTTGAGTTGGTTCTGGAGGCTTTTGACCTCTTTCTTCAGGTCGTCTCTGGACTCCTTCAGGTCCTGGATCTCCTTCAGCAGATCCTGGATCAGCGACATAGACTGGAAACACAACAGTGTGTGTTCGAAGGAATCAAAGCTCAAAGAACCTCACATCACTGGTCAGATCACTTAACACAATCAATACATTTTGTCAGTTTCTGTTATGATGACTGAATTGTAGGCTATAGAAATAAAGAGGGTCGCACACGCGATATATAAGCTCCCAGTAATGTATTGGGTAAACCTCCAACATTTTGGCATCACTGTGGCTTATTCAGTGTGAATCAACACGCATGGTGATCTCTTAGCATTAGGTTTAAAGCTTTTTCACAGCCTCTTCATGCCCAAAAACCTTGAAACTGACTCAGCCCAGTTCTCTAATCTCCCAAAGTAAGACTCTGTGAAACTTTGAAGCGGTCAGGGGACTCAGTAAGGTAGAAATCCCCCTGAACAAAGCCATATATTTGACTATTCCCCTGGCTACTTCCTTTGAAGATCAGTAGGAAGATCCTAAACCCCTTCATTTAGGAGGGATCCCCAAACCACTCTCCGTGGCTCCATCCAGTTGACATTTCACCCCAAGGGAGGTTACTAGGACACCACCATCCATATGCAGTAGATGAGCTACACAAGCTGTTACAAAGCAGCGGTAGGACCTGTCTGTCTCCAGATAATCCATGTTTTTCATGTACATAACCCCTGCCAATATGTAACCACTCCACTCTCTAACACAGCTGAGGCCTTGTTGACAGAGTAAACCCACACATTTGCTCTGGGTGTTGCAAATTAGAAATAGGTTGTGTTTACTAAGCAAAGTTGAAACAGGTGGCTTTGAACGTATTGACCAGAGTTCCGGTGGGTTTGTCTAATGCACCCAGACATGAAACGACGCATAGCGACCCCACTGAGCTGCACAGGCAGTCAAATAATTGGCTGAATAACTAATAGGTTGTTCAGTGAGCTGTAAACGTGGAAGGGATATATGACCTGCGTGTATGGAATTTCTGGAGGAGACCACCTTTTCATTGATCGCCTCAAGCATCTCAGAGACATGAGATTAGGCAAAACATGATCAAATCTTGTAAACAGGACATACACAAGAATATTCTAACCTGGCAACCAACCCAACCCCTAATGACAACAAGAAAAACTCTAGTAAAAGGGGTAGGAAAAGAGTAACTAACATAATAAAAGTACACTGACTTTTACTGTCCCAGCGATAAGGAAGTTATTTGTGATTGGGAAGAAAGCCATCCGCTCTACCTCCCTGTTACTCTTTAGTCAGCCATTAACTGGCTCTGACTAAGATGGCCGGTGGCCTGGAATCCTTCCACGCCACTGTGAACACAGAGCTCCACTCAGGCCACTTTTTGCTACATTCTCAGATCCAGGACATGTACCCTGTGGTGTCACAGTGGAGCACACCTTTATCAACCACAACAATCCCCTGATAACCTCTGCCATGGGTTAAGAAGAAAGAGACCCTGGCTAAGGGCCTGTATGCGGGAAATACAATATGCTGCTATGAGTTGTGAGGCAGAAACTGATGGACATTGTGTCTTAGTGGGGTCTTCAGGGATATTGCAGACAGGGCCAGAGAAGGCCAGACGGGGCCAGCGAGGGCCAGAGGTCCAGACAGGTCCAGTGGATACTGGTATTGACCCACAGCAGTATGCACACAGGATATATGAATGATTCAGAGGATTTTCAGAGGCACCTTCACCTGTACCCACTGGCTGTCCCTCCCTCATATCACCTGAGTGTTAACTGGGCAGGTCTGGGCAACATCAGTGAAGATAGATTGCACAGGATTTAGCTCTCATCTTCCTACTTGCTTTATTTACACAGACTGTCATGTCTCTATCAGTGTCCATATTTCAAACTCAGACATTTCAGATAACAGCAGAGATACAGTTCAGAGTGTGGTATGAAGTACTGGACCGATACTGATTCTAAATTGTATACACCCCAGGAGGTTGGTGGCACCTTAATTGGGGAGGACGGGCTTGTGGTAATGGCTGGAGCTGAATAGGTGGAATGCTTTCAAACACATCAAACATATGGAAACCACATGTTTGACTCCGTTCCATGAATTCCATTCCAGCCATTACAATGAGCCGTCCCCTCTCAGCAGCCTCCGCTAGTGATCTGTTCTACTCAGCTATTCAATTTTGTTCCACAGCATACACAGGGAACACAGGAGTGGTGCTTATCTTTGGGGAGTGGCCTTTCCTTTGGAAACTGGAACAGAGACACAGCGAGGTCATTTGAGAAGACAGTGTGGTGCCCATCACCTATTGTGCTGTGCTCTGTCATCAATATCCTTATCCAGTGTTGAGTGTTCTGAAATGCTCACCATTCACCACACAGACAGGCCCCCAGCTGCGGGACAGGGCTTTGATGAGCAAGCACTCAAGGACTTAATACAGATAAGAGGGTCTGAATCACTTGCCAGCAGCATTCTGGCTGGCTTGCCTCAGAAACTAGGTAGTTGGTCCTGGTCGGTACCTGGATGGGAGACAGAATGCTACTGGAAGGCCAATAGGTGGTACTCTTCCCTCTGCTCTAAGGAGATTCCAGTGCCCCAGGGCTGTCTTTCAGTGTCCTGACTCTGTGGTCACTAAAGATCCCATGGCACTTATCGTATGAGTAGGGGTGTTAACCCCGGTGTTGTGGCTAAATTCCCAATCTGGCCCTCATGCCATCATTGCCACCTAATCATCCCTAGCTTCCAATTGGCTCATTCGTCCCCTCTCCTCCCAACTTTAACTCTTCCCCATGTCGTTGCTGTAAGCGAATATGTTCTCAGTCAATTTACCTGGTAAAATAAGGGTCAATAAATAAACCTCACTCTAACATCTGTCCCAAGATGGATGTCTAGTCTAGAATACCCAGTGGAACTGTAATGTAATCCTATTTCTTGACTGTTATGGCCATTTTTCTTTGACCACAAAATTGTTTTGGGACAGATTCCCCAAAATGATTTGGCGCCTATCTTATGACAAGCAAAATTGTGCATCACAAACAAATCAGAGTTTCAACACAGTTTTGACTGTTGATCAAGGGAGGCAGCACTGCCACAGCAGCAGTGTTCAACTTTCACCTGACATTATTTCAATTTATAATACAATTATAACTCAGCGATGACAGTGTGATATTAATAATTACATTTTGAGGAAGAGCCTGTCTCACCTTGGACACGCCGTCCTCACTCGCCTGAGCCTTGCGGCGGAGCTGCATCAGCTGCCACAAGTCGTTGACCGGTGTTGTGGTTGAGGCAGTGCGGCTCAGAAGATCAGTACCGCTAGGAAGCTTCTCCAGCGCGGCCATCTGTCTCTCTATCTGCCGAAGTTTGTCTTCCATGTGATGATACCGGCTAGAGGACTTGGTCAGATGCGGGCCATGGGGCTCCTGTGGCGGGGCATCCTGCTCTCTCCAGTCGGTGGTCACAGTTTGGATTTTCAGGTGTCCCAGGATAGCGTGGAGGAGGGTATGCAATGCATTGAAGTTGACAGCTCCAACTTCAGGTGTCCCGATCGACAGGTTCACCAAATCGAACAAACTAATGTCAGTTGACATTTTGTCTCACACTACTTTTGAGTTAATGTTATTAAAAAGTATTTACGAGGGATATGAAAGATATATCTTCTTCCAATATTGCCATCTTATTTTGTAAAAATTCAACGCCAGAAGGATTCAATTAAATAACATAAGATTAAAAAAACGACAGGATCGAACGCAAAAAAAATAGAAATGTAAAATTATAGAAAAAAATACTCTTTGATTCTTCTGTACTAAATAAAAAACTGTCTGTAAATTAGAATTAAATATTCCCTACACAGTTACTTTTCAACACCTTTTCGTTGCTACTCAATCTCGGCTGTTTCTTATTCCAATGCCATTTCTAACCTTGTTTTAGAAATCGTTTCAATTTGGTTCTAATCTCTCACGCCTACCATAGAACCGTATTGGACGTAACAATGACAGTGAGTACAGTTCTCTTTTGTGATTGGATGTAGCCTCCTTCCATTACACAATAATTGCATCCCACATTGTGACTCACAGCGTCCCTGGTTGCTGAGCAACAAGGCAGAGGCGGGCATCAAATCCTCATCAGGTAGGACAAGGGTTGTGTTGTTGAGAAAGTATGCAAAGCATCACCTGTTCTCACCCCAGGTATGCAAAAAGGAGCATACAGACACGAAAAAAAGGCTCAAAATAACAATTTTATAATAATGTTTAAAAAACAAGCGTGCATATCCTGGTGCCTTTCTAAGTAACTACATTCAAGTATAAAATCTAGTTCATAATCCAAAACACATAGTTTATTCCCTCAAAATCCTATTGATTGCCTCACATCCAATAGCTCTGAACAATCTTCAAACTCAGTTTTCATGTGCCACAGAACTGAACTCTACATTAAGCAATCCACACAATGAATGAAATGATTCATGAATTCAACTTCACATTTTTGGCAAGGAGGAGCACAAACACTGTAAACAGTTTGTGACCTCAATCGAAATTGCATGATGAAAATGTAGAACAAAAAATAAATGCTTGATGTTTGCAGAGTGCAAAGGCCATTGTTTCAATGTGAGTTCTAAATAAAACCATAGCCTTATAAACTCATACGCTCAAGAGTTCTTCAATGTGACATTTTAACAGAGCAATATAACCTAGAGCAGTTTAGACACAAAAATTCTGGTCTACATTTTGTAATTCACCATTCATCCAACAGCCATGCCATCATCCTCAATACACTATCTATGGCCTTTTGGATCCCACTTTTGACAAAACCTATGGAATACTACAGATACTCTGAAAGTGTGCTGCAAATATTGACAAAGAAATAACATTTAGAGCATTGTTCAACAATTTCATACAGATATCACTATAACAAAAATAATTTAAATTGCAATAAGCTAGTCTATATCTTGTCTTGGTAATTTCTCCCTTTGCGACAAATGCCATCTTACAAGAAATCTAGTTGCAGTGGAGTCCTGATAAATGCAATGGCTTGGGAGTGTTCTAAATGTGTATACTAAACCTGAGCATGCAGAAGTGAAAAGTGTATTTTAATTTGAACTGATAAACTGTACTGCATGTAAACAGAGTTTGTACATTTCCAATGTGCGCTTATTAAGAATCGACTGTACTACGTTTTCTTCTTCAATCAAATTTAAGTAGTATAATAAGATTCATGTTGAGACTGGAAACCTTGGTAGGAATAGCAGTCTAGCCAAGCCTTAGTCAATGACTACTGCATATTGAAACCAACCAGCTGAACTTCTACATGAAGACAGAAGCACAGTGAATGATATTGAACATGAAAATAAAAGCTCCTCTGTGCACAACTGATTCACTCCAAGTAAAGTAAAATATACAGTATTTAAGTGTATCTTCCACTTGAAAGGCAACAATCAAAAGAGCTGTGAATGACTGTGCTAAAACAGCGTTACTACAGTCTCTGCTTATTGGGGCTGAGGTGGGCCAGTCAAATTGTCAGTTGAAGGATTCCAAAGGATAGCTACGTTGATAGGAAGCTGTTACACCGACTCTTCCCCGGATGACCCGTCCAGCTGTGAATAGCTCCTCTCACCGTGACCCCCTCCTCCCATAGGTTGTCATATGCTGTCATAGTCAGTGTCCCGTCGGCTGGAGACCACCACCCACTCAGCCACGAAGAAGGATAGCGTGCCCAGGAAGCCCACCACAACCATGATGAGCAGCTGCCAGTGCAGCAGGAGATAGTTACTGTAGAAGAAGGCCAGGGCTGCAGTGATGGACTGTGGAGGACAAGAGCACCAAGTTATACCACTGTAATACAGCAACTGTGGTTAGCAAGTATTGGAAATCATCAAGGAATATACCAAGCAAATAGCTCAATGTTATATTTCTTCAAATCATTCAGAGTAATACATTATCACCATAGATAGCAAACCATATCGTGTGTGTAGGCCTAACAGATATCAATGTACCTGGACAAACTTGAAAACGGCAAAGGCAGGAGCGCTGTCCTCCCGGAACATGAATCCCACAATGCTCAGCAGTTGGGTGTTGAAGCAGCTGTCCCCCAGGCCCAGCAGGAAGCTGCACAGCAGAGCCACCTCAACACTGAACAGACAACATCCCAGGTTAATACAGACATGAAACCTTACAATCTGCAGTAGCCCGATAGAGTTCAAATGCAATTATGCACTACTGCTACACTTAACATAATGTTCATGTCCTGACCTGCTGTATTCTTATGCAAACTACGTAGAATTGTTGTAATAGTAATCCATGGTCATTGTTTTATGGGCCAACTGAGTAAGCCCTGCCGTGTACCTGGGGGTGATGTATGCCTGTAGGTGTGTGCCCTCTTCTGGGGCAATAGGGGCATCACTGGCGATGTTCAAGAAGATCAGGTAAAAGGCCACGAAGTGAGTGATCAGCCCCAGCAGCACAACAGGGTTCCTCCCAAACCGGTTGCACTTGTTCAGCATCCCAAACACGCCCCCTCCTGGACAAACAGAGGCACAGCTAAAACAGAAGCGTTGACTTCCTCGAATCATCAGTCCCTTCCTGTCAACCAGTTTATCTGCTTTCCAAACCTCACGTGTGTCATGTGATCCGAAACAGCACTGAAGATTAAAAAAATGGCTTCGACTCACCCAGGATCTCTCCCAGGCCAATGAAAATACCAGAGAGCCCGATCAGACTCTTAGCATCGTCCCCAAATTGAGTCATGGCTCCTATACATGTCCCGTATACCCCACTGTAAAATGTCAACTCTAGGCCTGAAGGTAGAGAAGGAGCAAGAGTTACACACATAGAACCTAGGGTTACGCATTCAAACATACTCAATGTCAATTGAATATGCATCCGTTTATATTTCTATACTAGCATCCACTGAAAGAAGTTCCTCATATTGGAAATAGCCCAAACCATTTTTTTTCGGAATTAATTGGAATGAATTTGCCCACCTGTGTATGCTATGGAGATACTCAGCAGTAGCATCTCTTTAGTGACAGACAACTGCAACGCTTTCTCTGTAAGAAGAGGGCACATATCAGTCAGCTGAGTTCTGGGCCTTTGTTGCTGACATGACAGATTGAAGTAAGAAGCAACCAATGAACTCTGACTCACTGAAAGCATCCAGAGCCTGGGAACCGAGACCTGGAGTCGCTCTGCAAGGAAGAGAAATCCATAAATAAACTTAAGTACAGCCTTTCCAGACATAAAGGAATACAGAATTATCCAGATTCAACCCAGGCCTGTGGAGGAATAGAAAGTACCTTACATACAACAGCAGGTACAGAATGCACAAACACCATTTGTATGGCATATCTATTAGTATATCAATATTTAACATGTGTATGTATGCAGGACAACATGTGTGATTCTGGTCAATAAAAGGGTAGATAAGGAAAAATGTTCTTGTGCTAGTTTACTCTAATGTTAGACCTAGACCATGTTTTCCATCCCAGCATGTCTGCAGACTGCACTCACACGACGATAGAGGCGCTCTCTGTGGACTCAGTCTGCAGCAGTGACTCAGACGCCTCGGAGGGTGTGGCCTCAGGCTCCGGCTTCTGGATCAGGAAGAACAGAAAGCTGCCCACCAGGCTGATGACCGTGAGAGAGATGAAAACCGTCTGGCGATCCTTGTCTAGACACACACACACACAGCACGCGTCAGCAACTTATGGCCAAAATGAGATTTCCTCATTGTGTTAAGGGAACTTAGGGAATGCTAGATACTATAAAAAGGAAAGGGGAAAGGACTCATGAATCTAAGTAGAATACATTCAAAAGATATCTACATTGTTATAGTAAAAAGTTAACCAAAACTGGTGACATACCTGATATGTGAACATGGCCATGCCAGGCAAAATAAATATACATGTTTCCAAAGAATAAGCTGCAAAATGGGATAGATACATGTTAGGCAGTCTAACACCATAGATTCAGTACCAGAGTAAAAAAGTTATGGTAAACAGTGATGCAATCAATACAGTTATGCTGATTAGAAGAAGTACCTGAACTGTAGCAAGGCCCAGAAAATACCACTGTTCCTGCCGATGGTGGCATCTGTAGAGTTGATGGTGAGTAGGTTCCCCTGAGCTGTCCACAATACTAGGCCACAGATGGAAAGAGATTGAAAGAGAAAAGAATGAGGGTTATGTGGTGATAGGAAATAAAAGTCGTTAATTCTCAAGTAAGAATACCACAGTCTTCTTACTTGCAGCCGCTATTCCAACAACTACAGACGCTGTGTAGAAGCTCCAAGTGTAGGGGTGGATGAACATTGCAATGTATCCACTGATGGAAATAAAACATTGGACAGTGTTAACATCATGAATAAGCTAATGAAAACAAGTACGTTATGCACACTCAGAGAGAATAGATAAATAAACAGTTCTGTAAATAGGTATAGGCCTCAGTGGGTTGATTTAAAGAAAGGTCAAAAGAGTGTGCTCACCTGTATACTAGTCCACTAAAGAACATGGACAACTGGGGTCCTATAACAGCCACTACTGAGGGAGCAATCAGGTTGGATGCAGAGAAAACTCCATAGATGATGGCCATGCTACATGTAAAGACACGTGTAAAAACGAATTAGATGATATTGCGCCAATGTAATACCACTATTCATAGAAATTGTTAGCAACATGGCTAAAAGTGCAGGAATTTTATTCAATAAGGATGTGTTTGAATTTTAAAAAGCCTGGTGTTTGCCTGTCACGGGTGGTGTCATTAAGATGTCACAGACGAGGCCCTACAACACCATAGTCATATGCATGTTATTTACGAAATACCTCAGGAAACTGGGATATTGTAGAGAACTGAAAGTCAACTTGTTGCCAAAACTGGGCAGATTCAATTACTTACCTTTGGAGACCTCTTTGAGAGAGAGACAGGATTACAATTTTCCAACAGTTCTAATCTATATCATAGGAGCCACATCGGTCAAAGTCACAGTATTTCAGCATCACAATGAATTACCTTGTGTATCCACTCCCATGGAATTCAGTACTGTTGAAACTCTTGATCACAGTTTGCTGAAAAAGCATGAGACATAAACAATTGACACCATCAATGTTAACTTCCCCTGTAGGTTCCCTACAGTTGTGTGGCTTGAATTTGTATGTATCATTTGTCAGTTCAACCATACCTCTATATTGCCGCATGTTTGGAAAGCAGTAAACATGAACATAAATCCAAAACCCAGGATTATGATGTTCAAGAGTGTCTTTCCCTCTGGACCCATGCTTGCTGCAGGGTGTCACTGTAATATTACTTGACGAAATGGGTTAGTTAAAAAACCTCTGAAGGGGTCCACAGCTCATCTGAAGAAGAACAGAATCAAAACAACCTTGGTGGCAAATCTGTAGAAAGGATATACTACTATACTATGAATATTAGCTATTGTCAAGACAATACATATCTAGGTAGATCTGCTACCAAATAATCACTATAGTAAGTATTTCCTTGCTTTTGTCTGTTTGCCACTTGAGAAGAAAACAATTTCCGAGTCGGGTGCTGCACTGTATAGTCCTTGTTTGTGCAAGCTACATAGTTAGCAAACCAATAACGACTTGTGGAGATACCATATGGACTCAAATCCTAGAAAGAATCCAACAATAATGTACTAGGCTACGATACTTTTCTCCCGTCTAGTGTAAAAATGGTCTTTGAATATTTTTCAGTGAGCAAAACTGTTCGTCATGTGAGATAGTCAGCTGTCATTTCAAGGCGTACAACCCAAAGCCCACTGGGAAACTGAGTTTATTTGCTATAGTCTGACGGAAATCTCGTTTCCGGGTCAAAAAATAAAAAGCATTACTCAATTGAAAGTATTTTTCATTTGTGTCCCCTCCGAGTTATTTGTATATAATATAATATATTTTGGTGCATTGAATTATGATTTTAAAATGTGTAATTTTAAGATGTGTTGCTTTTCCCTCCAAATAAATACGCAGCAGCGTTACTCGTCAACCCCATTCAACGAGGAGGAGCAAGGGACAACATCTCGTTCTAACAAATGGTCGGTGCTAAGGAAATCGTCATAAATTTGGAAAGCTATATTGCATTTTTTAAAGAAAAACTCGACATATTGCGAGCAGGCTGATTAAGTACGATAATTTTAATCAAAAACTTTAAGCGGGTGTTGACCTTTCACCCACATTTTCTGGTAGTACCGTTGCGTGTTTGTTAGCTAAGCTAACTAAGGCAACATGAGTTATGGTAGGCCCCCGCCCGATGTTGAGGGCATGACTTCTCTTAAAGTAGATAATCTGACGTACCGAACCTCACCCGAGACCCTTCGCCGTGTCTTTGAAAAGTATGGTAGGGTAGGAGATGTTTACATCCCCCGAGATCGTTATACGAAAGAGAGCAGGGGGTTCTCCTTTGTGCGATTCCATGACAAGCGGGACGCAGAGGATGCGATGGACGCAATGGATGGTGCCGTGCTGGACGGACGCGAGCTAAGAGTCCAGATGGCCCGTTACGGACGTCCCCCAGATTCTCATCATGGAGGCGGTGGTGACCGTGGAGATCGTGGTGACCGTCGGCGTGGAGGTGCACCCCGGAGGTACGGGGGTGATGGCCGACGAAGTAGGAGGTAAGAGCTGAGCACATGGTTAAGTAGATGCTCTAGCTCTCCTTCGATTGGGTCGTTTTTCATTTTTAACTATGATTTTTTAAATTAACGTTAGCTCTGATGTATAATGTTTGTTTAGGAACTTGAATGTTTTAACGGCCCTTGTTTCGATTGTAGCGTCAATCAGCCACCATTACAAGCATCGTTCATTGACCTGGTAACTTAGCAGCGTTTTGAGGGTGTTGTGGCCTTACGTTTACAACTGTTTTTAGATAAGCGATAACTCGACAAAACGAACTTACTCTGGTTTCTCCTCACCAGTCCGAGGCGTCGGAGACGCAGCAGATCCCGGAGCAGAAGCCGATCTCGTTCCCGCAGCCGCTCCCGCAACAGCCGATCAAGGTCTCGTTCCTACTCTCGCTCCAAGTCTCGCTCCCCCAAGAGAGACAAGGCCAAGTCCCCGTCCAGGTCCCGCTCCAGATCCAAGTCTCCCAAGTCAAAGTCCCGTTCCCGCAGCCACACCCCTGCGGAAAGAGCCTCAAGATCAAGATCCAAGAGCCAGCCCAAGTCACCTGGGGAGAATGGAGCTGAAACCCCATAGATGACTGACAAAATGGTATGTGTTGGGCAAGGAGATGGGACCTTATGTGATGTGTGGGATGGATTTGCACTGTCTCCCTTTCCCATGGCTATCTGTGGTTGAATAGAAGGGGGTTGGTTGTGGGATGTCTTGACAATGTTAACTGTTTTAAGTCTTTCCACCTCAAAGTGGTTATGCATATTACTGTAACACTGGGCATGGCAAAGAGGAATGGAACACTGCCCCATATGGTGGTTGCCTTAAACCCACATTTGATGGATTTTGGGGACTATTCCTTTGTCACTATTTTGTTCTGTCCTGCCCAATGTTCCAGTTCATTATCAGTGTGGAGGAAATTTAGGTCCATTCTTGCATTGTACATATGTGGCATTTGAGAATACACTTTTAACATAAAAATAAAATGTTCATAAAAAAAATCTGGAATTCTCTCCTCCAAGCTGCGGAATCCTGTTTGCAAAAGAGGAGTTTGAGGCAGTATGAGCAGTTAGTGAGCTGGGTGTGTGAGCTGTCCGGGCACCTGCTGCTGTGGGGGTTGCTATGGAGCAGGCCGGTTGCAGGTTGCAGTCAGTGTTGGGGTGGTGTTGAGGTACGTCTGCAGGACAATGGACAGACGCCTTGCATTGTCCTCCAGGTCATGCTCTCTGCTTTTTGGGTGCAAAGACTTGTGCTCAGGAGGGAACCAAGGTTTGTCTGACTGGTTTCTCATGAGCGTCTCTTGACGTTTGGTTCCTTCCTTGAACCAAAAAAATTCAACCATCAGAAACGGGTTTGCATAGCTTTTGATTTGGCTTTTTCTTTCAAATGTAGACTAGTTTCCTACTAATATGGGGGAAATGTGCTATGCACATGAAGTTGGCATTACATTGCCAGCTGATTACCCCATGAATATGGCCTGGAGGTGTCTCCATGTCTATCTGAAGGGAGGGGTGGTAGAGTTAACAAGTCATCGCCACTTCTTTTACTAGAGGTTGAAAATTTAGTTATTTGTTTTCCAACACCTGTTTCTTACATTTTGTCTTTCAAACATTTTTCAGATGAGATGCCAATGAGGACGTCACACTTCAGACTGAGGACCCTGTCCAAACAATGATTTCTGTGTAAAAGGTTATTATTGTATCTTGATCTGAAGGCTTTGTGTATTTTCTTTTTTTTTCATTTGCCCAGACTGCTTGTCTTTCATTGTGCAATGTTTAAAAATAAAAACTATACTTAATGTGCTTTTGAGGTAGATGGGCTAAAACTGCTGGGATTTCAATTTGTTGGACTGCATGGCTATTTTTGTTATCTAAATCTGTCATAGTGAAGATTTGATGGCCTAGCTTTTACAACTGTTATTTTGGGTTTCATGAAGAGAACTGATATAGGGTTGGTGTAAGGCCATTACAGAAGTTCAAATGGATAGAGCTTTTAGAATAAGTATGGAAAGAACCAGGCACAGATTTACTTGCAGGTCAACTTTGCTGTGTAGCTTTGTTTAATTTCATTGTGACTCTAATCTTCTCTCCTGTATTTTTTGTGCACTAGGCGCAGTTGTGTAGCAGTTGAGTATTGCTGGTTAGCTGTTAAGGTGGCGTGTTGCAGTGCTTGGCTGTTTCCAGTGTTCTCCGGAATGCCCCTGTGGCTACAATGCTGTGATGGTGCCCAACTTAAATGGCTGCTACAAATTCACCATCAGTAGAATGCCTGTCAACAAGTTAAAATGTTCTCTAATTCAGAGCACTAAGTATGGTGTGCTAATTTTGTTTAATGCATTCTGTCTTGCCCTTTGTGCATTCCTTTTCCCCCTTGCAAGAGTCTGTATAGGTGTCCAATGTGAAAGCTAATAAAAATTGTCTTCTGAAACATTTGGGTTATCAATTTATTCAAAAACTTTAACAGAACACTACTATACAACTTAAACATTCAGCTTTCCTTGTCCTCAGTTATAATCATTTGTACAGTATGGCTTCCAGGAAGTGTTGACCCAGCTAGTTGATCTTTGTTGGCATGGAATTTCTCCAGTGGAATGTTGAGACACTTCAGGTTCCATTTGTGCAGCAATGCCTCTATGGACCAATCGGCACTGAAACATGAAGACGATTCAAAATGAGTAATGTTTACTTGACCTTACTGACAGCCATGGACTGGTCCTGAAAGGTAATACCTTCTCTCTTGGTAAGTTGTCCAAAATTGGGCCTTGGGGTTTTTCCTCAAGAGGAAGGAGATGGTCACCAGGACATTTTCAAAATCTGAAAGTTGTAAATTCACAGTTGAGTTACAGATCTGAACGATCTGTTCAAATTTTTCAAAACTAACCGGTCAGTCTGAACTCACCTTCGGGCTCATAGAAAACATCTGATCCCAAGATGATGTCTAATGGAGGGAGGAGCAGAAGGTCTGGGGAAACTTCTCCCCAGGTAATACCCACCACAAGCACATTGGGCAGTTCATTCACTTCACAGGTGCGCCTACAGTTCTCCAGACACAGTGGAAGTTCTGCACTGTCTGACAAGATCACTTGTGCCCCACACTTTGCTGCCACCACACCAGGTAAACTCACGCCAGCCCCAAGCTGTGAACAAACAGCAGTGCATTCTGATTCAATAGTTTGTTTTAGAAACAAGTTACACATTTACATGGTAAATAAGTGAATTGGAGAGTAGACCGATTGTAAATTACCTCTAGCACTGTTTTGTGCGTCAGCTCTTCCCTATGTGTCCACACATATTGTGCTAATACTACTGCACAGGGCCATACATGCATCCCATATTGTGGATCAAGGACCTAGTACAGAGGGGAGAAACGACAAGATTACAGTTCACATGATGAATGTCAACTTCCATTGATTCAGAAAAGTCTGCCTGGCTGGATATCTTCTGTACACCTCTCCAAGGAACTCGGCAGGCTTCAGGGCCAATTACCACAATGCAGTTGTAGGCGAACAATATTATTTACAGGAACAAGTGTGGATTAGAAAGTGCGCAAGAACCTCAGGGATGGAAACATTCAGTGACTGCTTTGGGTCCTCGTATTCTTCGAATGTGAACGATTTCTGCACTATGTTGGACATCTCAGTTACTCTGTTTTCCATTTAACTTCCCAATTGTGAAAGTGAGAGTTAGTAAATAAATTCAGTGGTAAAACAATACGTTTACTATCATAACACCCTTCCCTTCTAAAAAAAACAGACACGCTTGCGACTGTCTGCTGGAGGACGGGAAAACATAGAACGTATACAGCCAATGACATGTGCTAATGACTGGTGGGAAGGCGTATTCCACATTTTATCCAATCGGTTTTATGGCTCGCGCTTGTATGTGGCCAACGAGCTTCTTACGGCTCTCTGAGTGGGCGGGTTTCAAATTGTAGTGACCCCGGGTTTGGTTGCAAGAGCATTGTTGTAGTTCGCTGCTTAGCTAATTTTATCCGGGCAGCTTCCTCCTCGCTATTAAAAGTGCACATAGAACAGCATCTTAATTTTAAGGCCAACGTGTTGTGTTTCAGTAACACCAACACAGTACTCGTATGAAGTTGTTTACCGTTTAACTTTAACTCCAGACTAGCCACTCAACTAACGTTCGCTTCACTACTAGCAAGTCAAGCTAGCAAATGTGTTTGTCTATGCACACCAGTCTAGCTAGCTAGCTAACTCAAGTTCCTAAATTCGCAGGAATGAACCATAAAAGTAAGAAGAGGATCAAAGAGGCGAAGCGGAGCGCCAGACCTGAGCTGAAGGACTCTTCAGACTGGACGAAACATGACTATTGCGAGACTTTCGATGTGTCACACCGCTCAGTGAAGGTAAACTGTCGGTAGCAAGCTATCCATGCTAGGCTAGCTAGCCATGTTAGCTCTTTCAACACGTTTCACCTTACAAAACCAGTACCGATGGTCACGTAGGCTGCTGCTGTACTTTCAGCGCACAACAGTCTTCATTGGCGCAACTGTCAAATCGGTCAGTCTGGACTCAAACACTGTGTGCCACAGCCCATTCCGTTAATTATTGACCACATGAGTTTGACGGTGTATAGTTAATTTTTTGTGAAAACGTGACAACATTGTTACATTAGTATTTCATTGAGGCTTACATGTGAATATTAGCCAGTCACCACCAACAGGTAGCCAGCCTAGTGACCCATGTTCTCAGACCCAATTGACAGCTGATGGAGGTATTTTGTCCACCTCGATCCACTGTTTATATTTTATAAGAAGACTGTAATTATATTATGTCTGTAGGAATTATTGCCCTTGTCCTCAGAGATAAACAACTACAATGGTAGGAAAGCCCATTCCTTTTCCACAGTGTATCCTGATAAAACACTGTTATATTGACACAATCACTACAACAATGTATGATTGATAATGCATTGATCTTACAACCAACTTCATTGTTAACTGTATGTTTGAAATAAGCCCACTGGATCGCATTTTCTTTGCTCCATGTGGGACACTGGGTTATTGCCAAGTGGTTCAACAGGAGATTTGTTTTCATCACAAGAGTTAAGAAGGGCTGCTCTGGGTTGCTAAGAATACCCATGACACAAAGCTTAGGTAGTTTCAAGAGTTGTCCTATAGGTTAACAACTCAAATCAGCATTTTTGTTTTATTCCTTCTCTTTTGGGGTTGAGCTTCTGAACTTAACCTTAACCTGGGGCTGCAGGTAGCCTAGTGGTTAGAGCGTTGGACTAGCAACCGAAAGGTTGCAAGATCGAATCCCCGAGCTGATAAGGTAAAAATGTCATTCTGCCCCTGAACCAGGCAGTTAACCCACTGTTCCTAGGCTGTCATTGAACATAATTGGTTCTTAACTGACTTGCCTAGTTAAATAATGGTAAAATAAATAAATTAAGGTGACTTTCATACCCCGTCAATCCATGTAAAAGCAGAACAAAAATGCCCATGACCTTTTGTATTCCCTTTGTCCCAGATCAGACTATATCAAATGGTCTTCCTCCGAGTCTATTTCTTAATGTTCCAGTTGGTTGCATTGCATTCAAAAACAGTTCATCCGAGAGACCAATACTAGGCCCAATGACTACATTAAGTCAGAAATGACTAGTGTTCCCTTTGAATTCAGTACAAAGTCATTTATATTGGTAGAAAGGTTATTGATTAAAGTAGTCGTACATTCATGAAATGTAGCCCTCAACCCTCTCTCTTTCGCACACACAAACTGACATGACATATGTGTCTCACAGGACAATGTTGAGCGTGTGGACACCCTGCGTCTCAGCGCAGAGGAGTTCATCCAGCGCTTCGAGAGGCCCTACAAACCTGTGGTGCTGCTCAACTGTCAGGACACCTGGCCCGCCCGCGAGAAGTGGACCATGGAGCGCCTCAAACGTAAGTACCGCAACCAGAAGTTCAAGTGTGGTGAGGACAACGACGGTTACTCTGTGAAGATGAAGATGAAGTACTACGTGGAGTACCTGGAGTCCACACAGGACGACAGCCCACTCTATATCTTCGACAGCAGCTACGGCGAGCACGCCAAGCGCCGTAAACTGCTGGAGGACTACCAGGTGCCAGTTTACTTTAGGGACGACCTCTTCCAGTTCGCCGGGGAGAAGCGCCGGCCTCCTTACAGGTAAGAGCTATTCTCAGTAACATTTTTAACTAAAATAGCTGCAATGTTATTGTATGTTCTGTGAAGTTGAACTAACTCTAGTAACACCTGTCCCTTTATTTTTCTGTCTTTTTTCTCAGATGGTTTGTAATGGGTCCTGCCCGCTCTGGCACTGGCATCCACATTGACCCGCTGGGTACGAGTGCCTGGAATGCCCTGGTGCAGGGGCACAAGCGCTGGTGCTTGTTCCCCACCCACACGCCCCGGGAGCTGATCAAGGTGACCCGGGAGGACGGGGGCAACCAGCAGGACGAGGCCATCACCTGGTTTAACGTGGTGTACCCACGCACCCAGCAGCCTACCTGGCCTGCTGAGTTCAGACCACTGGAGATTCTGCAGGGACCAGGGGAGACCGTGTTTGTTCCTGGTCAGTGGGCTACTGCTGCCATTTTATAGACATGTCTGGTCTGTCTTTCACTTTGAATACTGTTTGGCTGGAGAGAGAGTAGTTTAATCTTCAGCGATTTTGAATCATTTGTCAAGATCTGAATAGGCCAGGGTTCAGTTAGTTAGGAAATATATTATATAAAAGTAGGGCAGAATATACAATGAGTATGAAAGGTCTTTGATGAGAAGTGATATACCAATGTTATGTGCTGTGAATACATGAATTATAATTGTGTGTTTATATATACATATATACAGTCCCAGTCAAAAGTTTGGACACACCTACTCATTCAAGGGTTTTTCTTTATTTGAACTATTCTCTACATTGTAGAATAATAGTGAAGACATCAAAACTATGACATAACACATATGGAATCATGTAGTAACCAAAAAAGTGTTAAACAAATCAAAATATATTTTATATTAGCCACCCTTTGCCTTGAGGACAGCTTTGCACACTCTTGGCATTCTCTCAACCAGCTTCATGAGGTAGTCACCTGGAATGTTTTTCAATTAACAGGTGTGCCTTGTTAAACATTCATTTGTGGAATTTCTTTCCTTAATGTGTTTGAGCCAATCAGTTGTGTTGTGACAAGGTAGGGGTGGTATACTGAAGATAGCCTAAAATAGTAAAAATAAAGAAAAACACTTGAATGAGTAGATGTGTCCAAACTTTTGACTGGTACTGTATATATATATGTGTGTGTGTATACGTGTGTGTGTATGTATGCCATACACTCACCAGCCAGTGTATTAGATACACCCATCTAGTACCGGGTTGGACCACCCTTTGCCTCCAGAACAGCCTGAATTCTTTGGAGCATGGATTCTACAAAATGTCGGAAACATTTGTTGCTCAATTGATATCAAGAGACCCTAACGTGTGGCAGGAAAACATTCCCCACACCAATACACCACTGCCACCAGCCTGAACCAGGCAGGATGGGTCCATGGACTCATGCTGCTTACACCAAATCCTGACTCTGCCATCAGCATGACGCAATAGGAACCGGGATTCGTAGGACCAGGCAATGATTTTCCACTTTCCAATTGTCCAGTGTTGGTTATCGCGTGCCCACTGCAGCAGCGTCGTCTTGTTTTTAGCTGCAATTCGTCTGCTGCAATAGCCCATCCGTGACAAGGGCCGAAGAGTTGTGCGCTCTGAGATGACGTTCACACCACTGTTGTATTGCGCCGTTATTTGTCTGTTTGTGGCCAGCCTGTTAGCTTACATGATTCTTCACATTCTCCCTCTAACTCTCATCCATGAGAGAGGTCACAGGACTGCTGCTGACTAGATGTTTTTTGTTTGTCTCACCATTCTCTGTAAACCCTAGACACTGTCGTGCGTGAAAAGCCCAGGAGGGGGGCAGTTTCTGAAATACTGGAACTAATGTGCCTGGTACCAACGATCATACCAAACTCAGTCGCTTAGGTCACTCATTTTACCCATTCTAATGTTTAATCGAGCAGTAACTTGATGCCTCTCTGCATGCTTTATATAGTAAGCCACGGCCACATGACTCACTGTACATCCATTTTGTATGTAATAAACTGTCTGGTGATATGTAATGTATGTATTCACAGCTTTTCACTTTCACTATGTAGCTGGGCTATCCTAGCTATCCAGTTTCTGCTAGCTCTCTCCATGAATATAAACAAGAAGTGTAGCCACCACCTTGTTTACAACCACACTTACACTGTAGGGCTCAGTGATCGACATAGTTGCAGAGGTTAATCCAGTGTTACTGACCTACCCTAATACCCTGCATCCTCCTGCGTTAACTGACTGACAAGACGGGATTAAACTCTGTTTCCTTTGGATCTGGTCCAGATCTTGAACTTTTCCTGTTTACTCAAGTTGGAGACCAGAATATTAGGTCCTGATGGCTGAGAGAGTGTATTTGAGGGAGTGTATTTGTTTCAAGAGCAGAAACCTGTTGGACAGGCTGTTCTGTCTCCTCTGAAGATGTCCATCCATACCTTACTATTTATGTCTATCCACCTACCTCTTCCTCCACTCCATAAAGGTCTTGGAAACTAATAACTAAGATTTTCATCAAGATTTCCTCAGACAGAGTATGTTTTCTGCCATGTGAGAAGGTCAGATGTACAAAAATACACCGTGGCCATTCTGTGTTTTCTTTTCTGTGGTTTGGTGATCCTAATCCTGGTCATCTCTGTTGCTTGTTCTCTAGGAGGCTGGTGGCATGTGGTTCTCAACATGGACACCACCATCGCTATCACTCAGAACTTTGCCAGCACCACCAACTTCCCCATCGTGTGGCATAAAACTGTACGGGGCCGGCCCAAACTATCAAGGAAGTGGTATCGGTAAGCACTCCTAACAGAACCCCCACAGCTGTAGGAACACCTCGTGAAAGAAGAAACTTTTAAATATTTTGTCTGTCGGGAGGCTGTGGAATATGAGGAACAATTCTGCACGAACTGGGTTTTCCATCACTGTTTATTTGGACCAATTACGATTTAGCAGGGGTGAACTTTTACCTGGCATCTTTAGAATTTTCGGATGGGAACGGGTTAGTTTGGCCCTTAGATGGCCGAGATGATTATAGAGGAGGAGATGTGAACCTCTAGAGCCCCCAAACTCGTTTTTTCGTTGTTCCCCTCTAATCAGGGACTGAATTGGATCTGGGACACCAGGTGTGCAATTAATTATCAGGTAGAACAGGAAACCAGCAGGCTTCGGACCTCGTAGGGTAAGAGTTGATTACATCTGGTCTATAGGATCCGCCCTGGTTCTGCCACTCGCACTAGGCCAAACATCTCACAACCACCCCCTCCCATCAAATCCAGTAGCTGGTCAGAGGGCAGCATTCATGTAAGATTTGGTTCTGGGTTTCCAAACTTATGGGAACCAATAAAAAGTGTGTTGGCAGGTTCTGTAAAGAATGGGTCATGCCCGCTCTGGCACTGGCATCCACATTGAACCTCTGGGTACGAGTGCCTGGGATGTCCTGGTGCAAAGGCACAAGTGCTGATGCTTCTTCCCCACCCACGAGACCCGGGAGCAGCGAGGACCAAAAGCCCCAGTCCATAGATTGGGAAACATTTTCGTGGTCCAAAGGGGCACTGATTTGTGCAAAAACTACTGCAAACTCATTTATAATCTGTCAGCGTAATTTAATTTGTAGCTTCTTCAACAATGTGCATTATATTGTGTGATTATTTAACTAGAGTTTGTAAACCAAGCAATACATAAATAGTCACCTCCTTATAATGGACCTTGCTGAAGAGATGTTTCAAATTAACTCATACTGCCAGATTGAGGTTTATAGTAGTTTTTGCAAAAATGTCACCCATATCTGCCTTTGTAGGTACCTCAATGGGAAAATACATTGTATAAGAATGGCCTCTGATATTCCTTTGCATGGTATTTAATGATAATGTTCTAATATATTTGCACCCAGATCCACAAACTTCCACAAGGAGGGTATTTATTTTCATACATAAAATCTCTCTCTTAGTATCCTGAAGCAGGAGAGGCCAGACATTGCTACCCTGGCAGACAAAGTGGACCTCCAGGAATCGACTGGCATCGCCTCGGACAGCTCCAGTGACTCTTCCTCCTCCTCTTCCTCCAGCTCCTCTGACTCAGACTCAGAGGTACATCCTGTTCCCTCAAAAAAAACACATACAGTGTGACATTCACACACATGAATATACAGTAGCCCCCTACTCTAGGGACCCCTGAGCTGGGTGTAAGATAGCAGGCAGCAGGCACCTGTTCACATGCGGGCAGATGTCACGGGGTCTGCCACACATGTGCATGTGAAACGGCCACACATACTGTATATAGCCACACACTTCCCCTCACTCTGAAACGCTGTAATGCAAAGGTCCTGTCTCTCTCACTACTGCATGCAGGCAACAACATGCCTTGATATTACATTTAGAAGGCAGTCAGAGATGACGGAAGTCTAGAAGAAATTACAACAAGTTACTATGAGCATATATTACACACCCCTGCCTTAACACGCTCCTATATAATGCCTTTCATGTTAAGGTTATATTGTTCCCTCTAAGTTGTCCTGCTGGGTCACAGAAACGTGACCTTGGGTTTCTGGAACTGGGGGAACTGGTGTTGAATAGCTTGGTGGACAGCATGCCCCTCCAGTTACATATACATCCATATCAGGTTGGGTTGGGCTGTTGGGTGGAGGTTGGGGGTTACCCTTGTATAATGGTTGGTAGGCCCTGCCTTCCCCCTGGAGAGAATATTCTGTTCTGCTGACTTAGGTATTCTACTGGTTGAACAAGAACACTACTGTCATCAGATGATTGTCTGTATATAGCATGTTAAATTGTTAATGAGTGTTTGTGAGTAGACAGTGTGTATAAGGGACAGTGACACCTAGTCCCCCCTATTATGTAAATGGAATGTAATAGATATGTAGTATGTTCTATGGAGAGATGTATCCAAGACCTCCCCCCCCCCCTCTCTGGTTTGCCCCTCTCTCCCTGCAGGCTGAGTCGGGCTCGGAGGGGGACGCCATGTCTCACAGGCGGAAGAAGAGGAAGACATGTGGCATGATATCCAACGGAGACAGCAGCACCAAGGACGACTGTGTCAGCAAAGAGCGCAGCTCCTCCCGGTGACCCCCTCGCTCCACCCCGCCTCGCCAAAAGGCCACACCCAGGGGGACTCTCGCATGAAGAGCGGCCAATTTGTTTGTTTTCATTTGTGTGTCTCCAAAGGAGAGTCTGGTGGCCCTCTGTCAGTCTGTTGGATAGATAAGAGGGCCAGCCTAACCCTAGGCTGTGATAAAGGAGATTCCCCCTGAGGCGTGGACCTGCTGGAGATTTATCTGCACCCGCTCAGCTTCTAGTCAAATGTTAATCTATATTGCTGTTGCTTGTGGGGTGTGGGAAGAGCAGTATTTCAGTGCGAGGGAGGGGTGTTGACCTTTGGAGAGAGGTGGGCTGTTGCCTTGTTGTACACCAGGTACTGGGGCTGAGGCAGGGAGCCTATCAGGCTGGCCTGTCTCCTCTACAGTGCCATGGTCTTATGTTGCTCAGTGGGGAAATGTTTTCTATTCACAGTGAGATGATGGATGGATAGGTGTGCTTTGGATTGACTTTACTTTGCAGTACATGGGATGCCAGTTGAGTTTTATCATGGCAGAGTTGTGCAATCAAAACAGTTAATTCAGAATCAGTTAATTAAATTAAATGTTTAGCAAATCAACAGTCCACAATGCAGTCAAGACCATTTAACAAATCTAGAAAGCAATGATATCATATTTATCTGCTGTTGGCATCTGTAGTGCAGACTAATGCACACATGTCTAGTGAAACAACAGCTTTTTCAAGAATAGCCCAAGTCACCCAGCAACAACTGTAAAGGCCAAGGGATCCCCCCTGACTGAGATTTAGCCGGTTCAGCTTGACATTCAAAAGCTTGACCTTTTAGGAGGAAATTGCCTATACTATACTCCCTTAGCTCCAGGTTGGGTAAGATTAATCACTCTCAGGTGCCACAAATGAATGTTGGGCTATCAACAACAAAATTCCACCCAAGAAACCACAACAATATTGCCTGGTTATGTAATGTTTCTATAACTTTAATTATTATTATATATTTTTATTTTATTTAACCTTTATTTAGCTAGGCAAGTCAGTTAAAAACGAATTCTTATTTACAATGACGGCCAAACCCGGATGACGCTGGGCCAATTGTGCGCCGCCCTATGGGACTCCCAATCATGGCCAGATGTGATACAGCCTGGATACGAACCAGGGACTGTAGTGATGCCTCTTGCACTGAGATGCAGTGCCGTAGATCGCTGCACCACTCGGAATTAATTTAATTACATATGGGTTACTCACACAATTTTCAAATTTGTATGATAACAATTGTTATTGTGTCTCGTGTAAAAGTGTGCCCTTTGCTGCTATATTAATCAACATTTTAAGATGAATGAAATCAAACTATTCAATTTATTTGAAATTACACGGCTATACTGTAGATCAGGGGTGTCAATTTTTTGTATTTGTATTTTTTTCCCAGGGAATGATCTCAATTGGCATGCCTAAAACCAAATCTAAACTGTGTAGAAATTAGTGGACATAATTTATAGTCTCTAAACTCTGTCCAGCTTCTTAACAGTCATCGAAATGAAAGCTAGACAGTCGGGGAGCATAGAAAATTTGATGGATAGAGAACAATTTTTTTGACAATTTTGACAGCAAGGAATATAACCAATACAAGTGGACCTCAGTGAAGACAGAATGTGGCCCTTTGGGGCAAAATGAGTGTAACACCCCTGTTGTAGATGCTGGTTTCCCAGACCCAAATCATGCCTATTCCTGGTCCAAAAAGCGCTTTCACAGAAGTCTCTATCATGGATGCCTTTTAGTCCAAGATTAGAATGAACCTCTTTCCAGGAAAGGAGCCCGAGGTGTTTGATCTTGTGTTTTCATTCTGAGCCACCATTTTATATTCTCCATCGCATACAGAAGGGGGCACCAATGCCAGAGTTCTCACACTAGCTTGGCACTAGTGTGTTGGGGTTACAGTCCAGAAGATACAGTAAGGGGGTTTGTGAAATGTTGCAAATACATTTTATGTGAGGGGATAGGTAGATATTTTGGACAGACTAAATTCATGGTTCTTTCCAAGTGGCTTCTAGGTTATGTGGCATATGCTGCTCTACAATGATTCAACTGCTTTGTATTTCGTTAGTGTAAATTCAAACAAAAGCAACTAGCTAAAACATTACTGTTATTCAGCAAATACAAGTTAATGGTTTAAATGCAGTTTCTGCTTGTATAACTTTGTTCTGTGGGGTTAACATGGAGTCAAGTGAATACTGTTTTTTTGTGTTTTAAAAATTTGGCTTTGTCATCTAAAATTATTGAAAGTACTTTGAAATATGTGAATTGCTGTATGTCTGTGCAGTAGGTGTTTTCCACTGTCTTTAGACAAAAGTGCCTATAAGCACCAATTGATACTGTCATTGGCCTGCAGATGAGAGGTTGTGTTGCTACTTGTGGTCAATGCGTCTGGTGTTTGCGCTGTTTTTAATCCATTAGGTGCTCACCTCATGTCAAGCATTTAGCACTATTACGGTCCCTGGGGTCGGTCACCTAGTGCCTTGGAGCCAATGGGGGAATGGTGTGAACCAGGAGCCTACGTGGGTACATCTCAGTTGTCTAATGTGGCTTCCTTTGGTCGACCTCTTCCCTTCAGCCGCACTGATCCAAATCTACAGGACTGGAAAAAGGAAGCCCTCTATTAGGGTTCTGTCATATTGCTTTCACCTATCCTGTAGGTCCAGATCAGGGCTTTCACCTATCCTGTCGGTCCAGATCAGGGCTTTCACCTATCCTGTCTGGCCAGATCAGGGCTTTCCCCTTTCCTGTCTGGCCAGATCAGGGCTTTCACCTTTCCTGTCTGGCCAGATCAGGGCTTTCACCTTTCCTGTCTGGCCAGATCAGGGCTTTCACCTTTCCTGTCTGGCCAGATCAGGGCAAATAAAGGAGAATGATGAGGAAGCCATTTTAAGATATTTAGATGTACACCCAGACATACCTTGACGCTAACTAGATCAAAGTTAATAAATCATTTTTTCATGCAGCAACGTGTTAGTGTGTTTCATTCTACATATCCATAGTTTCATCCCAATTTATCAGAATCCCTTTACAGATTGTTTATAGATTTTCAACTAAATCAAATTGTTCAACTAACTATCCAAAACCATTGGCCTACCCTTAGCCCCTTTAACCCCATATCAGTAGTGTTGCAGTTGTTAGTTTAATAGTTTTAGCATCTGTAAGATTACTAAACTGGTACCTGTGATGGTAGTTGCCAAAGCAAACCCTAGTGAATCATAAATACTGAGGAAGCAGTACGTCACTAGTATGGCTGGCTGGAATCTGCCTGGCTGGAATGGGATATTCAGTGATCTGAGTACACACACGTTTGTTTTCATGGACATTGCGAACATCGTATGGGTAATACAGTGCCTTCTTTTTCCACATTTAATTGTGTTACAGCCTGAATTTAAAATGGATTACATTTACATGTGTTTGTGACTGGCCTACACACAATACCCTGTAATGTCAAAGTGGAATTATGTTTTCAAAATCTTTACAAATTAATAAAAAAGTTGAAAGCTGAAATGTCTTGTGAATAAGTATTCAGCCCCTTTATTATGGGAATCCTTAATAAGTTCAGGAGGAAAAATGTGCTTAGCAAGGCACATAATATGTAATGTGAACTTACTCTGTATGCAATAACAGTGACTACCTAATTTCTGTAACCCACACAGATTCGAGACCAGGGAGATTTTCCAATGCATTGCAAAGAAGGGCACCTATTGGTAGGTTGGGGCATTTTTTTAAATAAATAAAAAACTGACATTGAAAATCGCTTTGAGCATGGTGAAGTTATTAATTACACTTTGGATGGTGTATTAATAAACCCAGTCAATACAAATATACTGTACAAGCTTCCTTCCTTATTGAGTTGCCGGAGAGGAAGGAAACCGCTCAGGGATTTCGCCAAGAGGCCAATGGCGACTTTAAAATCCCCTAGAGTCTATTGACACATCAGTGCGTCAATCCAAGTAACATAATACAAAAATCCCCATCAAAATCTGTCAGGTTAAGCTAGAGATGTTTTTTTTTGCATGGGCTGCGTCTCAGTCCACTGCATTCGCCTATGTGACCCTTCCACATTTGCGGTTGAAAGTGTCAGAGCTACAGCGCAGTTTATCAGACCAGAAAATGTCTGTAGCATCTGAATGGTTTGGCCTACAACCAATGTTCCCTCTAATTGTTTTCGGCACTGAGCAAATATCAGGTCTGCTGAGCGCAAACTTGAAAATTGTAAAAGTTCTGTGCAACGTCCGGTGCACGTTTACTGTGAACACTGAGGCTGTACCCACTTTAAGTTACAGTTTTAACTGTAATCAAGTAGGCTACTGTGGCTATTTGATCCTAATGATATGCCTACCAGAGTGGCCTATCATCAGAAACAATGGAGAAAATGCATCCCGTAACATTTTAACATGGAAATAGCTATCATTCAGCCTACAGTAGCAGCCAATGTGTGGTGTTCATTGTAGGCCTATATTCCATGAGACTTGAAAAAAAACATGCAGGGTTTGACATTAATCTGTTTAATGTCCTTCAGACAAGGAGGTGACTGAATGTTGTTGTGCTGTTTGATGCAAGGAACCACTTTACAAAATAAAATGCATCATTATTCCCATACCGTTATTACAGAGAATCAGTCAAATTATGCTACCCTCTGCCTATTGGCTACTTAGTTTATTCAACCCTGTCTGAAAATACAACACTGCCCCTTTAAGACAAGAAAAAAGCTATTTACTTGACTCACTTTTCAAAGATGACTAGAAATGCACACGTGTTGTGTTGTAGGAAGTAATCACTCCCCCATTTCAAATAATCTATAACTGGGCCAATAACTCACTATCAAAGGGTATGAACAAATGTGCACACGTGGCTACATGTAGCTCTTGCTTAAATCTCAAAACAAGCACATCTACTCATGACCGCTCATGTGAATTATTTCTGCCACCCACATACAGGAAAACGGTTCCAAATTAACAACATTATTACGTACTCCACCACTCATGTTATCGACATGATTAAATGTCCATGTGGGTTGTGTTATGTAGGTATAACCTCTTGTTCTCTCAGTCAGTGAACATAAAAGTTCAATCATTAGAAACGACATGAACGAGTCAGCCTGCAGGGAGCAGGTGAGGGCTCTCGGAGTGTGGTGTCAGGAAAATATCAAATATTTGGAGCCTAAATTAGCCATAGCTCTGCGAGTGAGAAAGATTGAGCTAGCAAAATGGTGACCACTTGAACAGGATTTTAACTTCTCTATCACACATTTTTTAACATTTAGAAATGTTGCTACATTTCTCTATAATTTAGCCCAACAGGGTGGAAATGTATGAGTGGGACATACAGACTAACATGAAATGTGGAAAAATATATAAAACTGAGTGTTTATATTTATTTAGCTTTGCACCATTGTTTCCCACCAAAGACATGATGACACTTCCTGAATGTGGTGTCATTGCAGGAAGGGGTTGTTTTCTTAAAAGGAGAATTACAACAAACTAACAGGGTGAAAGGTAATATCAGGGACACACAGAAAAAAATATATATATATATACAATAATCATGAAAAAAACTTTATTGATAAGAGAGAATTTAACTAGGACTATAAAATAATGAAGAAAGATTTTAAATATGTTATGGCTTATACTGTATTTTTCGTGTTACTTGCTGAACAACACCTGGGGCCATGGCAAAAAAGCTTACCTCCACTGAAACAAAATGTTCAAAATGCATAAAATTCCCTTTCAATATCCATATTTTTGTGTTTTTAAGGTAAAGGACACCTGACCTTTTATTTAAAGCCTTGTGGAATCCACATTTTAAAATAAATAAGAAGTGATATTTCCTAGGGACAGAAAAGGAAGGCACCGCAATGTAGGAATGACCCAGCTAATACAATCATATGAAAATTGCTGTTCAAAACAACTGGAGACTCGGAACTCTTCGACTTCAGTGAGTTCAAGACAACTGGAGACTCGGGAACTCTTCGACTTCAGTGAGTTCAAGACAACTGGAGACTCGGAACTCTTTGACTTCAGTGAGTTCAAGACAACTGGGAAAAAACGAGCTCCGTCTGAGAAAAATCGTTTTTCCAGGTTCCAAGTTCTCTTGAAACCTCTATTATAGCAAACTGGTGCTCGACGGCACAGTCTATGACGTTGCACGCAACCATTGGTTGATGAATGCAACGACTGAGGAGGGGAACTCGACCGAAATTACGCTCAGTTTTATAGCCTGCGTTTACACCAGCAGGTGTATACGATCGTGTTTAGTGGAAGCGCGGTGAGATGATCTACAGTGCGCGCGGGACTACACTCTGACCTACACACCAGCTGGCATCTGCTATAAAGAGGGACACTTTTGCATGTACACATAAAAATAGTATTTATTACATCTGCAGAAAACATAACAATTGTCAAGTGAACCTTAAATAATTCTACCATCATGGAACTTGACGCGTCTATCATTCTCCCTGCGCTCTTCTTTACCATTCTTGCTGTTGTCTTGGCAGCCAAATTCCTCCCCAAAAAACAACCAGAGGAGAAGAAGAAACGGGTTAAAGTAGGCAACAGAGACGACATTCCTCCTGCCAGAGTATTGACACCTGCAGTAGGAGTAGTGGAAGTACCAAATGTGAAGGTACCCCCACAAGTGGTAGAAGCTGAAGTTATAACCGAGCCAGTAACAGTTGCCCCAGTAGTTGAAGAGATCCATGTTGTAGAAGAAGAGACAGTTAAAGAGCCTGAAGTTATCCCCGAGGTAAGATATTCTGTTTAGCTTCATTGACCTGTTATGAATAGAACATCTGGGCATAGGTAATTATTTGACTAATTGGTTTGAAGGTGATGAAGTGACTATTTGGCAACTCTCCAGAACTTAATGAACTGATCACAGCCTTTGTTGCATAGTACCTGGACAGAAAACACTGCAATTGCTCTACTTTTAAATTAAAAGTATTCGAAATCAAATCGTTTTAAATCAAATTTTGTGTAAAGTTGTGCCATTTACGCGCTGCTTAAGCACGTCATTTGTAACATCAATGCGTTTCTCTTGCAGGCTATTTCACATCAAATACGAATTCCACCAAAAGCTGCTGTCTTGTTTGATAATCTAACATGAAATGTGTTTATTCAGTTAATACATCCTTACATTTCAAGATGGATTTAAAATGAGCCCAGCTTGTATTGTCACAGAAGGGAAAATGACAATGAAAAACCATCTGTGTCTCCAAGGCCGTTAATACAATACTTGATTTATAATGTCCATTTAGCTAATGACTGTGTTATGTGCGTTACAGAACCAATGCTCTAAAGCGCACAATAAGCAGAACTGAATGTCTCCCAAGGGCACTCAGCATTTTGACCCCCATGTATACTATAGTGCAACTGACCTTTTCCATCACAAACCTATATGAGCCCTTTATAAGCCCCTGACTAAAGACAGAATGTGCCCACTGCTGCTTTAACCTGACACACACGTCACAGAGAGTGCATTGGAGACACCCTCTATGTTTGGTCTCAAACATACAGTATTTTCTATATTTAACGACCGTGAGGTCAGGAGTATTTGGACAGTGTCGCATGTTTTGTTGTTTTGGCACTGTACTCCACCACTTTGGATTTTAAGAAGATACAATGTCAATGAGGTGCAGACTGTCATCTTTCATTTGAGGGTATTTTAATCCGTATGGGGTAAACCGTTTAGAAATTACAGCACGTTTTGTACATAGCCTCCCCATTTTAGTGAACCAAAAGTATCTGGACATTAAAGTAGTCAAAAGTTGAGTATTTGGTTCCATATTCCTAGCACACAATAACTACATCAAGCTCGTGACTCTACAAACTTGTTGGATGCATTTTCAGTCTGTTTGGTTGTGTTTCAGATTATTTTGTGCCCAATAGAAATGAATGGTGAATTAATACTGAAGGAATCATGAATAATGATGAATGAGAAAGTAACAGAGGTACAAAAATAATGCCCCAAGACATGCTAGCCTCTCACCATTACCAATAACAGGGGAGGTTAGCATTTTTTGGGGGGGTATGATATTTATGCCTCTGTATAAACAGAGGCATAATTATTATTATTCGTGATTAGTTCATGATTATCCGGAATCATGGGAGGATCCACATTAATGTAGAAGTTTTCAGAAACATATTATATTCTTATTTACAATAAATTTGACTCCAAAATGACACAATACATTATTTACCATTAGTTTCTATTTTACAGCTTCTTCTGTAGTATTGATCTTTATGCTCCACTTTGTTAGACTGACTTTATCACTATGTTAGTGGCACCATGTCAACTAAGTTGAGGTGGTTTGTGTGTACATTACCACCTGCCGTGCATTTTGCCGAGCTCACATGCTCCACATGCTAGTCGGAACTCAGACATTTCGGACTTCCTAACTGGTTGAACGTGGCACGTGGATAACTACAACCAGTTAGCAAGTCGGACATTTCTGAGTTTCCTAGTTAGGGCTAGCACGTGAACGCTGCATTACTGTCTGAGCTTTACTATTATGTTTATTTTTTACAGTTGCATTTAAAGTGCACATTAAGAGTGTTCTCTCCTCCCTCAAGGTGAAACAATCAATCAATCCCATTTATTTATAAAGCCCTTTTTATATCAGCAGATGTCACAAAGTGCTTATACAGAAACCCAGCCCATACAGCCTTCTCTGTTATGAGAGACATAACTTCTCTCCGTTGCCTGCTATATGGGACCCAGCCAAGTTGTGCTGCTGCAGCCCTGGGGCTGGGGGAGCTCACTGGCGAGTCTACATACAGTACCAATGGCATGTCACCTCGTGTGGCTGGCTTTCTGAGGGGCTAGATTAGAATAACATGGTGTCATTGTTTTACATCAATGATCTGGGGCTGGGCTCTCATTTACCACATTAGAAAACCACCATGCACTGCTCCGCTCTGCACAGTTTGAAGTCTAATATTATCTACAGTAACGTGTGTGTATGTTTTACCGGTTTCACCTCATTGATCTGGCCTCTCATTTACCATGTTGGTAACTAACCTGCACTACTGTACTCTGCACAAATGTAATACAATTGAAGTGGAGTAACATCTTGATAGATCCATAGGTGGTATGCAATACAATTCTGTATTGTAACTGCATAGTATGCATAACCGTTGTCAGCAGCGGTGCAAACTGCATATTTACATTTTAACTGGAGGTATAGAGTTCTAAAATAACTAAACATTTGCTCTGCGACCGAGGCTACATCTTGGAGCTGTGGAATTTGGGGCTCCTTCCTGTGCTGCTCGCTTTGCTGAAAATGTTCCCTTATCATTACCCCATCCCTCTCTCCTCCCCTCTCCTCTCCTTCATTCCGTGGAGGAGGCCGTAGGAGGGCAACAACTCAGCAGTAGGACCGCTACCTCCGCCTTTGTGCAAGGAGGTGCACTGCCAGAGCCCTGCAAAATGACCTCCAGCAGGCCACAAATGTGCATGTGTCTGCTCAAACGGTCAGAAACAGACTCCATGAGGGTGGTATGAGGGCCCGACGTCCACAGGTGGGGGTTGTGCTTACAGCCCAACACCGTGCAGGACATTTGGCATTTGCCAGAGAACACCAAGATTGGCAAATTTGCCACTGGCGCCCTGTGCTCTTCACAGATGAAAGCAGGTTCACACTGAGCACATGAGCACATGTGACAGACGTGACAGAGTCTGGAGACGCCGTGGAGAACGTTCTGCTGCCTGCAACATCCTCCAGCATGACCGGTTGGAGGTCATTTTGCAGGGCTCTGGCAGTGCACCTCCTTGCACAAAGGCGGAGGTAGCGGTCCTACTGCTGGGTTGTTGCTCTCCTACGGCCTCCTCCACGTCTCCTGATGTACTGGCCTGTCTCCTGGTAGCGCCTCCATGCTCTGGACACTACGCTGACAGACACAGCAAACCTTTTTGCCACAGCTCGCATTGATGTGCCATCCTGGATGAACTGCACTACCTGAGCCACTTGTGTGGGTTGTAGACTCTGTCTCATGCTACCACTAGAGTGAGAGCATTGCCAGCATTCAAAAGTGACCAAAACATCAGCCAGGAAGCATAGGAAAAGAACATCCTCAATGATTGAGGCCACATGACGGCAATCAAAAGAGTGAATCACATGATACAGTTTATCTGTTGTTTTGGCAGAACAATACAGAGCCAGAGCAGCAACACTTCTATTGGAAACAGCTCAACCCACCAGGACTTCCTCCATACATACCAACACTGTATAGAAAGCATGTACTGTACTGTTTAGACATACAGTACACAGCACTGCAGTTGACGGTAGCTTTTAAGAGGAACTACCTGCCAAGAGGCCCGTGCAGGCCTGGCCAATGAACTTACAAAGAGCTGCTGTTTCTTAGCTTTTCACTGGGGGATTGGCTAACCTTTTAAGAATGGAAATGACTCCCTCATGCTTCCTCTCTCCCCCTCTCACTCCGGCACTGGGCAGACCTCCTCCATTCCTCTGTGTTGACTTGTCTAGCGCACAGCGCAGAGCCCAACACGGCCAGAAGAGACACCAGGGTTTCAGCTCTATGGTGAGTCAAGCTGGGGAGAGAGGGAGTCAGTGCCCACTACAGTGTCAGTGCCAACTGCCAACTTCTTGTCATGGGCCAATGCCCGTGTTACAGAGGGGAATTAGCGGTTGTAATGTGATGTTAAGCCATGGAATTGTCTTCTCATGGGGATGGGTGCCTGCCTGGATCTGGTTGTGAAGTCCAGCTGGAAAAGGGACAGGAACAGGGCCCCGAGCAGACTGTAGCTCCAGCGTGCATGCAGAGGTAGGTAGGCAGAGAAACGATGGGAATAACAAGAGAGGTAGGTCAGCGGAGAGCTTGACCAATGAGTAAGCAGCCCTGCAGATTCCATCACAGACTACTGTTAGGAGTCTGACGAACACACAAGAGAGCAGAGAGCTGAGGACTGTTCTGAGAAACACTCCCTAGTCTCCTCTTGTAGTCTGTGTACTATACACATAACTCCCACTGTGTACTGTCTTAAGATAACTCAGATTTACTTATGAACTACCCTCGTGGGACAACTGACAAACATTGGATTTACCCAATGAGCACTCAAAGGGTACCATACATTGGCCCTTATATACACTGCTCAAAAAAATAAATGGAACACTTAAACAACAAAATGTAACTCCAAGTCAATCACACTTCTATGAAATCAAACTGTCCACTTAGGAAGCAACACTGATTGACAATAAATTTCACATGCTGTTGTGCAAATGGTATAGACAAAAGGTGGAAATTATAGGCAATTAGCAAGACACCCCCAAAAAAGGAGTGATTCTGCAGGTGGTGACCACAGACCACTTCTCAGTTCCTAAATAAAAGTCAGATGTTTCGGATAACAGAACAAGGGCAAAACTATTGTATAATTTTAGTAATAATCAAACCTATCCCAAGTCAATCATTATTCGTGAGAATCAACATTTGGACTCAATTCAGAGCCAATAACATGCTGAAATGAAACCTCACCCACGGTCTCCGGTCCAGTGGTGATGTCATCGATCGCACAATGGAGTAGGATCTCATTCCTGCAGGCCGCCACAGCACACTGTGACCATTGACTGCCAGGACACAAAGCTGTGTGTGTGTTTGTGCCTGTTAACATCACCTCTATTAGCAACACCCTATGGCTAGCTCTGCACTTGAGAGTTCTGAACACTAATTGGCTTCATGCTACCCCACCGGATGTTCCTCGCTGTATAGCTCCACACATTGTCGAGGTATGTCTGTCGTTGTTTCATTCATTGGTAATATCAGCCACCGATAAGGCAGTGGCTTTGGGGGAACAATGTGTCTGTGTGTACGCAGAGACACAGAGCAAGGGTGGGAGGTTGCTGAGACAACAGGACACTATTCCACCCCAGATGCCTTGGCCCATTGCCCTGAGCCTCTTTTCAGGGGATTGTCTGATGGACTGCAACAACATGACACAAACAGCCTGGTCATCTCAATGGAGGAAGAGAAGAGAACTGGCATGGACAATGTAAAGGAGAGGGTACAATACACCCAAGGGGCTTCAACTGAATTCTCAGCTGATGCAGTTTTGATGTGGACAGTAAATACACAAAGTTCATCCCGCTACATCAGAGGTGTGGTATCAACACCAACCTTGCTCACCACCCACTCAAGGGGCGCGGTAGCACCATAAGTTCCCTGGGGCAGCTAGAATTTCACTTGGCGGGCCAAGGGCCCTACCCCAACAGCTCTTAAGAGGTTCTCCAGTGAGACCAATGCAGTTTATCACCCTTCTGTTTATTGTTGCTATAAAGGTAGCCACATCCAGAGGTCGGCGTTTCTCGTGGCCGGTGATTTTAATGTAGGGAAACTGAAATCCATTAAAAAATATATTAATTGCATGTCACCTGTGCAACTAGAGGCGGCAAAACTCTTGATCAGAAACACATACAAGGCCCTCCCTCACCCTCCCTTTGGCAAATCAGATCATGACTCTATCGTCCTGCTTCCTGCTTAGAAACAAAAACTAAAATAGCAAGTACTAGTGACGCACTCAATACGAAGGTGGTCCGATGAAGCGGATGCTAAGCTACAGGACTGTTTTGATAGCACATACTGGAATATATTCCAGGATTCATCCGATGGCATTGAGGAGTTTACAACATGAGTCACTGGCTTCATAATAAGTGCATCAACGACTTCGTCCCCACAGTGACCGTATGTACATACCCCAACCAGAAGCCATGGATTACAGGCAACATCCGCACTGAGCTAAGGGTAGAGCTGCCGCTTGCAAGGAGCGGAACACTCATCTGTACACATAGGAAATCCAGCTACGACCTCCGATGAGCCATCAAACAGGCAAAGCATCAATACAGGACTAAGATTGAATACTGCTACGCCGACTCTGACGCTCAATGTATGTGGCAGAGCTTTCCAACTATTACGGATTACAAAGGGAAACTCAGCTGTGAGCTGCCCAGCGATGCAAGCCTACCAGACAAGCTTAAATGCCTTCTATTCTCGCTTCGAGGAAAGCAACACTGAACCATGCATGAGAGCATCAGCTCTCCATAGACGATGTAAGACCATTAAACAGGATAACATTTACAAGGCCGATGGGCCATACGGAATACCAGAATGAGTACTCAGAGCATGAGCCTCAGGAGGCTGAAAAGATTTGTCATGGCCCCTCAGATCCTCAAAAAGTTCTACAGCTGCACCATTGAGAGCATCTTGACTGGCTGCATCACCGCTTGGTACGATAACTGCACGGTGGGGAGTATGGCCCAGTACATCACTGGGGCCAAGCTCCCCGCCATCCAGGACCTCTATAGCAGGTGGTGTCAGAGAAAGGCCCATAAAATTGTCAAAGACTCCAGTCACCCAAGCCATAGACTGTTCTGTCTGCTATCACACAGCAAGCGGTACCAGTTCACCAAGTCTGGAAGAAAAGGGACCATGAAGAGCTTATACCTCTAAGCCATAAGACTGCTAAACAAGACTGCTGAATAGCTAATCAAATGCACTGGCACTAACACACACACACACACACACACACACACACACACACACACACACACACACACACACACACACACACACACACACACACACACACACACACACACACACACACACACACACACACACACACACACACACACACACACACACACACACATACATACATACACATACTTACACTGACACACCACACACACATACACACTACATACGCCCACCCAAACATAACACATGCACACGTGCATACTGACGCCACACTCACACCCACTGTCACGCCCTGGCCTTTTATCTTTGTTTTCTGTAATAGTTTGGTTAGGTCAGGGTGTGACAGGGGAGATGTTTGTGTGTTTTTGTCTCGTCTTGGGTGGTTGTATGGTATAGGGGGTTTAGGTAGAGTAGATGGGTTTGTGTTTGAGTGTAGGTGTCTAGGTATGTCTATGGTTGCCTGAATGGTTCTCAATCAGAGACAGCTGTCATTCATTGTCTCTGATTGGGAGCCATATTTAAGGCAGCCATAGGCAGTAGGCTTTTGTGGGTAGTTGTCTATGTCTATGTTGCATGTTACCACTTAGTCTTTTATAGCTTCACGTTCGTCTGTTTGTTTTGTTTTCGTTCGTTTTCGTCTTCCAATAAAAGAAGATGTATTTTTCACACGCTGCGCCTTGGTCCACTCATTGTCCTCAAGACGATCGTGACAGAACTACCCACTACAAATGGACCAAGCTGCGTGTCAATCAGCAGCAGGAACAACATACACAGGATTCCTGGACATGGGAGGAAAGTTTGGAGGGAAAAGGATACTGGGCTCACATTGGAGAATATCGCCGCTCTCGGGAAGAGATGGAGGCAGCTAAAGCCGAGGAGCGGTGGTATGGGGAGGCAGCACGGAGGTGTGGCTGGAAGCCCTTGAAGAAACCCCAAACATTTCTTGGGGGGGGGGGGCTAAAGGATAGTGTGGCGAAGTCAGATAGGAGAGCTGCGCCCACTTCCCATGCTTACCGTGGAGAGCGGGAGTACGGGCAGACACCGTGTTATGCGGCAGAGCGCATGGTGTCTCCTGTACGTGTACATAGCCCGGTGCGGTACATACCAGTTCCTCGTATCGGCCGGGCTAGATTGAGTATTGAGCCGGATGTCATGAAGCCGGCCCAACGCATCTGGCCTCCAGTGCGTCTCCTCGGGCCGGCATACATGGCACCAGCCTTGCGCATGGTGTCCCCGGTTCGCCTAGACAGCCCAGTGCGGGTTATTCCACCTCCCCGCATTGGTCGGGCTACGGGGAGCATACAACCAGGTAAGGTTGGGCAGGCTCAGTGCTCAAGGGAGCCAGTACGCCTGCACGGTCCGGTATTTCCGGCGCCACCTCCCCGCCCCAGCCCAGTACCACCAGTGCCTACACCACGCACCAGGCTTCCTGTGCGTCTCCAGAGCCCTGTTCCTCCTCCACGCACTAGCCCTGTGGTGCGTGTCTCCAGCCCATTACCACCAGTACCTACACCACGCACCAAGCCTCCTGTGCGTCTCCAGAGTCCTGTGCGTCCTGTTGCTGCTCCCCGCACTAGCCTGAAGGTGCGTGTCCTTAGTCCGGTACCTCCAGTTCCGGTACCACGCACCAGGCCTACAGTGCGCCTCAGCCGGCCAGAGTCTGCCGTCTGCCCAGCGGCGCCTGAACTGCCCGTCTGCCCAACGCCGTCTGAGCTGTCCGTCTGCCAAGCGCCGCCTGCGCTGCCCGTCTGTACTGAGCCTTCAAAGCCGCCCGTCTGTCCTGAGCCTTCAAAGCCGCCCGTCAGTCAGGAGCCGCCAGAGCGGTCCGTCAGTCAGGAGCCGCCAGAGTCTTCTGCCAGACAGGAGCCGCCAGAGCCTTCCGCCAGACAGGAGCCGCCAGAGCCTTCCGCCAGACAGGAGCCGCCAGAGCCTTCCGCCAGACAGGAGTCGCCAGAGCCTTCCGCCAGACAGGAGCCGCCAGAGCCTTCCGCCAGACAGGAGCCGCCAGAGCCTTCCGCCAGACAGGAGCCGCCAGAGCCTTCCGCCAGACAGGAGCCGCCAGAGCCTTCCGCCAGACAGG
Organism: Salvelinus fontinalis; assembly: GCF_029448725.1. Classification (NCBI taxonomy): domain Eukaryota; kingdom Metazoa; phylum Chordata; class Actinopteri; order Salmoniformes; family Salmonidae; genus Salvelinus; species Salvelinus fontinalis. Next base: position 15,231,394 of record NC_074698.1, read on the forward strand.
AGCCGCCAGAGCCTTCCGCCAGATAGGAGCCGCCAGAGCCTTCCGCCAGCCAGGAGCCGCCAGAGCCTTCCGCCAGCCAGGAGCCGCCAGTCAGCCAGGATCTACCAGAGCCGCCAGTCAGCCAGGATCTACCAGAGCCACCAAAGCGGGTATTGACAATGGTGGAGTGGGGGCCACGTCCCGCACCCGAGCCACCGCCATAATAAGGCCCACCCCGGACCCACCCCTTCTGTGTCAGGTTTTGCGGCCGGAGTCCGCACCTTTGGGGGGGGGGGGGGGGGGGGGTTCTGTCACGCCTTGGCCTTTTATCTTTGTTTTCTGTAATAGTTTGGTTAGGTCAGGGTGTGACAGGGGGGATGTTTGTGTGTTTTTGTCTCGTCTTGGGTGGTTGTATGGTATAGGGGATTTAGGTAGAGTAGATGGGTTTGTGTTTGAGTGTAGGTGTCTAGGTATGTCTATGGTTGCCTGAATGGTTCTCAATCAGAGACAGCTGTCATTCATTGTATCTGATTGGGAGCCATATTTAAGCCAGCCATAGGCAGTAGGCTTTTGTGGGTAGTTGTCTATGTCTGTTGCATGTTAGCACTTAGTCTTTTATAGCTTCACGTTCGTCTGTTTGTTGTTTTGTTTTCGTTCGTTTTCGTCTTCCAATAAAAGAAGATGTATTTTTCACACGCTGTGCCTTGGTCCACTCATTGTCCTCAAGACGATCGTGACACACACACACACACCCATACACACATTCCCACTTACCACATACACTGCTGCTACTGTCTATCTACTCTGTTGCCTAGTCACTTTACCTCTATCTATATGAACATAGCTGCCTCAATTACCTCATACCTCTGCACATCGACTCGGTACTGGTACTCCCTGTATATAGCCATGTTATTGTTACTCATTATTGTTATTAACTGTGTATTTATTCCTTGTCACTATTTATTCCTTGTGTAACTATTTCTAAGTAAGCATGTCACTGTTAGTCTACACCTGTTGTTTACGAAGCATGTGACAAATACAATTTGATTTGATGTGCTCATGCTGTGAGGTCATGGCCCATAAATGCTAAGAAAAAAAGGTTCTACCTGGAACCAAAAAGGGTTCTCCTATGGGGACAGCCGAAGAACCCTTTTGGAACCCTTTTTTCTAAGAGTGTACTGACCCAAAATGGCTGAGTGCATATCAGTGGATGCCACATTTACAGCATGAGGTCAGAAGTCAATGTCACTGTATGAGCTGAGTGAGGGGTTAATTGGACAGGCAGTTGTTAACAGGGCCATAAATCCTCTACAACCCATCCTAAAGCTCTTGGCCTACGTTTGGTGTCTGGGTGGTACAGACACTGTTAGAAAAATGAAAGTTACTTGAGGAGCCTGAGAGATGATGACTGATGCAGAATGGAATAATGACCTCATACACTTCTATTAGAGAGAGCTCTCTGACCAAATTTGGAGATGTAAAAAGGGAGCATTGGTGATGATGTTGAATCTTAGATTTACAAAATGTGAGCAATGCATCATCTCATTCTAAATCAGTGGTATTCAAGGTCAGGGGAACTGCAATGGGGTTTTTGAGGAAATGTATTTATTGGTTTATTTTCATTTTGATAAGAGATCAAAATGCAATGAATGGAAGTTTATTTGTTGATATAAAATCTACATTTAACGATTTTAAGATTGTGTCATTAGATTTGGGGAGGGTGGGGTCGTGAGAAATTCTGGCAAAAATGGTCCTGAAAAGGTGAAAAGGTTTGAATACCATTGCTCTAAAGGGATTCTATAGACCTACATTCAGCCATATTCTGATCCTGATTAAGATTGCTTTTGTGAATGTGTGAGTTGGGTCCTATGCATGGAGTATTTTGGTGTTTAATAGCTGAGGAATTCAGTGGCAGAGGGGAAGAGGCTGTTGGTGGGTAGGTCTGCTAAATGGATTCCATTCCAGTGGCTGGGTGTGAGTAGTCTAAAGAGGGCTGCTCAGGGTTAGGCTATGAGACACTGTGGTGGGTTAGTCGACATGTCCATCGTCATAAAGTCTGCTCCAAGAGGAGGGGTAGGGTTGTGACACAGGTGGCCATGAGCTTCCTCTGCTAAATTGGAGATATACTTTAAAGTCATGTGGCCAATTTATACAGACACAAATATGAACAGCCACAGGCAGAAATGTCAACAAAACATTCAATATTTGGATTAATATTTGATCGCCTTCAGCTTCTTTCCTTCACTTTGTCACTTTGGTCTTTTAAATTCTCCAAATGTAGAACTACTTTAGAGCTGGACTTTACTGTAAATGAGCACCCTACTTATACTCGTAGTTCTAGGCTTTAGCCATTGTTACTCTGATCAGAGATGACAGGAGGCCTCTGGCAGCGCGTCAAGCCCTGAGCCCACTGTGTCCCCATATGTGACCTCAGTGTCTCTCTGCGTCCTCACTGTGAGATTAGTTCTCCCAAGTATCAGACACCAAAAGCATTAAAATATATTTTTGGTGCGTTGTATGTGTGTGAGTTCCTGCGAATCCAGTTCTGTCAGGGCTAGGGAAAGTTCTGGAGAGGAAGGGGTGGAGATGGATTGAAGGGGGGTTTATTTGTGCCTGTGTCATTGGCAGGCGGCATACAGAGAGGACACAGCCACTAAACAAGAACCTGAGAGAGAGCTGCAAATGACAGCTGTCACTCATAGAAGAACCATTACAATGTGTCAAGAGGTTATCACGTCCACAGAGCTCAGCAGTTGAGTCAGCAGTTTGTAGAGGTTTGCACAAAATATGCAGGTTTTACATTTCAGCATGTGAAGGATGATATTCTGGGTTATGTCCCTCCAGCACCAGAAAAAAGCCTTTTCTACTTTTTATAGAATGTGGGATGCGATACCATTTAAATATATGGCTATATTTCCCCACCATAGACCCACTCCTTATAGAGTGGGGCAATTTGGATACTATGGGGGTGTCCTATTGCTGTCTTTAGTGACAATTTGACAGACACTCCCTCTATATTTTTGCACGAGTTCTGTTCAGTGGTTCTATTCTTGGCAGTTTCCCAACGTCAGTACTGGTTGAGCTGATGAGTTCTCATATACAATCACTGGGCTCAGTCATCTCTGTCTTATATTCCCCAGGAGGCTAGGCATGACAAACAACACTCATCCGTTCTTATTGTTATTACCATGAGCAGTTGGTTCCACTAATGTAATTGTCTTAGGTACTATAGAAACAAGTCTAGCCTAAAGCTCTGCTATATTTAGAACCTAGGACTGCTAGGTTGGGAATACAACACAATTCCCTATTAACCTACATTAGCCGCTACACTGACCATTGAAGGCCATTGGAAAACAAAGTCATGTTCGTGGTCAGATTTTTTGCTCAATATTAATCACAATTCCATTGTTTTAAACAGCATTTCAGGTGTACAGTACAGTTGATTATATCTGTTATACACATTGTCCCTGCAGGCTGTGCCAGAGCCCGTGGTTGAGCCAGAACCCGTGCCTGAGCCCATCCCTGAGCCAGAGTCCATCCCAGTCATTGTTGAGGAGCCCTTCCTTGAGCTCATCGCCGAACCTGATCCTGTATCTGTGGTGAAGGAGGTCCCTGTCAGAGAGCCCACCCCTGAGCCAGCGAGGGAACCCAAGCCCAAGCCAGCGAGGGAACCCACCCCTGAGCCCATCTTCGTGCCAGAGCCAGAGGACCTTGAGAGCAACGGTAGTATGTTTTAATCATTTTTTGGTGTCAGCTAATTGTCAGCTGTGGGTACAGTCAGTCGTCCGAAAGCAGATCAAGTTTGAGTCCCTGAATGGATTGACTTTAGCAATGACTAACTGCATCAAACCAACCTCAAAGGGCCCTAATGCATTAGCCAGCATTAACCGGATGCACATCACTGCATACCCAGCAAATCCTCATTTAATCTGGATCTGGGGTGGCTAGCAGATACACTGGCTTGTATATACACTGTGGGGGTATATCCTCCACTGACACATCCCCTTACAGTCTTGAGACTTGCCCTCCTTTCAGTGGAACTGAGTCGTGCATTCAAACCAGCCACCATTTTGTCTTTCAGTCAGGTCTTTTATGATCCCTCGAGGCCCCAGGTCTCCATTGAGGCAGGTCTCATTGTGCCAGATTACAGTAAGTGTTTCCAGGTGAGAGGTCAGGCCTCCCTGGAATACTGTACAATACAACCACACAGAGCCACACAAACACAAGAGCTTTGTGCCTACATGGCCTTTTATACTGTCACGTATATGACTGACTAGGTTTCGGTTGGACGCCTCCTTTTGTTACAAATTATTTGTAGACTGCAAATTGACCGCAAAAAGCCCAAACAAATACTGTATCATATTTGACTAAAACATAATAACATAGTATATGATCACATAATTGTATATCTCTCTATTATGCGTGGCAATACTTTGGAACATATTTTCAAAATTAAAATAACTTGGAACTGATTTGCTGTTGTTTTTACAGTTTTGTAAGTCCAACAATAAAAAATAAAATATACATGTTTTAATTTTTTTGCTCAAAAAACTTGGGTGGCCAAATAAAATCACCTGTGTGACAAATTCAGCCAGAGGGCCACCAGTTGGTGAACCCTGCCTTACAGTATATCCTCACTGAATAGCATACTGGCCACTGGGCAATCATCACTGTACATGTGTGCAGGGGAGAACTCGTTTCCAGGACAAAACAAAAGCTGTCTTTTTGCATGTTGAGATGGTGAAGGGGAAAAATGTGGACTTTAAAGCCAAATTTGATCTCATGTCTCCACCTCACCAACAGTTAACTGTTGATTGACAGTGAAACATGAGTTTCATTAAGTGACATGGATGGATGATCGCTGTAGGTTAGTTTGGTTTTTAGAACAAACTGATTAGCAAGGAATGTACATGGATTATACCAAACATTAGGAACACCTTCCTAATATTGAGTTGCACCCCCCCCCCCCCCCTTTTGTCCTCCGAACAGCCTCAATTCGTCAGGGCATTGACTCTACAAGGTGCCGAAAGCGTTCCACGGGAGTGCAGGCCCATGTTGACTCCAATGCTTACCACAGTTGTGTCCAGTTGGCTGGATGTCCTTTGGGTGGTGGACCATTCCTGATACACACAGGAAACTGTTGAGCGTGAAAAACCCAGCAGTGTTGCAGTTCTTGACAAACCGGTGTGCCTGGCACCTACTACCATACCCTGTTCAAAGGCACTTAAATATTTAGTCTTGCCCATTCGACCTCTGAAAGACACACATCCACAATCCATGTCTCAATTGTCTCAAGGCTTAAAAATCCTTCTTTAACCTGTCTCCTCCCCTTCACCTACGCTGATTGAAGTGGATTTAACAAGTGACATCAATAAGGGATCATAGCTTGCATCTGGATTCACCTGGTCAGTCTATGTCATGGAAAGAGTAGGCATTCTTAATGTTTTGTACACTCAGTGTATTTATTGCGTCATTTGAAGTTGACAGTTACCTAAGGACAGAAAATGAACACTAGTTCACCGTAATGCAGTTCCATGGAGCTACAACTATGAGGTCTTAACTCTTGTCATCCTATGATCATGTTTAAGATCTCTATGTACCCTTTCAGGTGTTACATGAAACACCACATTACATCTAATTATTGAGCTTGTATCTTCTCGGTAGAATGGACTCCTTGAAAAACTGAACAGTGTCTCTTTCACTATCAGACCTGTCTATAGGATATGGCTTGGTTTGTACCGCTGTCTGTATCAGTAAAGTGTATTCCTCTAAATGAGAGACAAACTGCCTCACTAAGACACGGGACTGTTGGGGTCTGGTTCCACCAATAGCACAGGGTTGTAATGTCACTCTGTGTACTGTAAATTGAATCAGTGACGTTGGTTCACATAAAAGTGAATCAGCCATCTGACTCTGAATTTAATTACAGCCACACGGTCACTCTTGGCTCCGTTTTGACTGTACTCTACTACTGTGTGTCCTTCCTGTAATCCTGATATACTGTAGCAACAACAGGACTGTAACTAACAGCCACAGAGGTCCCAGAGGACTTAAATGTTTGGAGGATTTCTATCTGTGTGTGTGCATGTGTGCGTTTGTGTGAACATGCACGTGTGTGTACTGTATGTATGAATGATGTGTAAGTGTGTGTTGACCATGGTCCCTTCTGTTTTCTCTGACGTGACATCAGCTGAGGAGGTGCACTTTACCCCAGGAATGAAGATTAGCAAGTTGGAGAAGCTGATGACCAAGGAGGAGATGGAGGAGGAGCAGAGGTGAGTGCCCCCCCCCCCCCCCCCCCCCCCCCTCTCTCCCTACTGCCCCCCTTCTCCTGGCACTGTAGCATGACTCTAGTTTAACCTATCCTCCTACTGCACGCCAATGCAACCACCTTCTCCCTCTCTTCTTCCCTCCCCTATCCTGTCCTTGTGTGTTGACCTGGCATTTAGGTGCTATGACAACATCTATGACAACATTTACCCTGCATATTGGAGGGGGTTGGTCACAGAGTGGACAGTTTAACCAATAACCCACCAAAGCAGTGAGGGACTTTCCAGACCTTGTACCTGTAGCTACTAACTCCCTCAAAAGAAATGTAGACTTGAGACATCCCACTAGCCACAGACGTCAATTCAACGTCTATTCCACATTGGTTCAATGTAATTTCATTGAAATGACGTGGAAACAACGTTAATTCAACCAGTGTGTGCGGTGGGATGTTCTGTATCTTTATAGGTCACCAGATTGTAAAATAAGATTAGTGAACTTCACTGAAGAAAATTGAGGGGCACTTAAGAAAGGAGACAAAAACAACAAAGACTGCTTGTTTTGAAGCCTAAAGGTTACTGTTAGTTTGTGATGCTAAACATCATCCTACAGACTGGGGTGAGCTTGTGGTGGGAGGCCGGCATAGGGAGCGAACAGCCTATCTCTCTTCCTCTCTCTCTCACATCCTAGGGCTTGAACTTGCATAAGCAGAGGGAGTGAGGCGTTAAGTGATGTAACACCTCAAGATGCCTCCTATCTTTTGGTTTAGCCAGTCCTGTTCTCTGCTAGAGGAGCAGTGCAGTGAGCCTGGGGTCCAATGCTTGCTGGGGGTTGTGATGACTTAGTGAGTGAGCGTGCAGGGGGCGGATGTGGACTCTGTTTAGAGGTGTGACAACAAGGCAATAACATGTATTAATAGCAGCACTTACCTGTTTTTTTTGGGGGGGGGGGGTTCCCCAGTTTCTATAGCGAGGGGAGTGGATGTCTTAAACGCCATGTGATTGGTGGCTTGCGCCTTCTAACACAGGAATTTAATCAAGGTCTTAAAATATCTGCCAAGCTTGGCTTTGTTGGTTTGTTATGTTCCCATGGAGTTGCGAGCTGCGGAAGAAGGAGGAAGGGAGGAAAGGCATGTGGGCCCTGAGTTTCAGGAATGTTTTTCTTTGTCTTTTTTGGGTAATATGCTTCCACTCTTGTTTGAAGCCTGAGCAGTGACTCATGGTTTTAAATGACAAACGATGTATTAATACATCTTTATACGATTAACTATAGTCCCATTCCAGCCCCAAACCCAGCTATATGTTACTAAATCCCTATGCCTTGTACCCTGTGCCGTTCACTTATGTGTTTACACACAAGAGCACAGCATGTACTTGCTCACCACACCAACCGTTGGGCCTGAATTAAACTCAACCACAACTTTGGCCTAAACTTGATTTCATAAAGCTTAGTGCAATGTTTTCCTTTTGGCATTAGGTTTTATGTGGAAAAAATGTAATCATGTGAAACCTATTTGCATTGCCATACGTGCCAAAGTTGGGGACAAAGCTGTGGTTAAGTTGTCTGTTTCCAAGCTGTGTAATTGTGTAGAGTTCTGTGCTGCTACATAACAGCTTTCACCCTGCCTTTATCTTTTCAGGATAGAGCTCATACCTGACTTTACCTCTCTATAAGCAACATCGACAAGCACACTGTGAGTTAGGAAGGATTATGGGTTAGGTATCATTAAACTTTAACCCCCGCAGAGCCTCTTATCCTCTCCCAAGTCTAAAAAATACCACCTCACCTCCCTCTCCTTGCTCCCCTCACCCACTACCTAGGGTGTGACACACTGTGTGACTGGCACTCCATCACTGGTGAAGGGCAGAGCCATATACAGTACATATGTACAGTGCCTTTGGAAAGTATTCACACCCCTTGACTTTTTCCACATTTTATTACATTAAGCCTTATTCTAAAATGGATCAAATAAATAAAAGTACAATCTACACACAATACCCCATAATGACAAAGTGAAAACAGTTTTTTTTATTTTGTTGCCAATATATATAAAAAAAACAAGTATTCAGACCCTTTGCTATGAGACTCAAAATTGAGCTCAGGTGCATCCTGTTTCCATTGATCATCCTTGAGATGTTTCTACAACTTGATGGCAGTCCACCTCTGGTAAATTCAATTGATTGAACATGATTTGCAAAGGCACACACCAGTCTATATAAGGTCCCACAGTTGACAGTGCATGTCAGAGCAAAAACCAAGCCATGAGGTCGAAGGAATTGTCCGTAAAGCTCCGAGACAGGATTGTGTCAAGACACAGATCTGGGAAAGGGTACCAAAAAATGTCTGCAGCATTGAAGATCCCCAAGAACACAGAGGCCTCTTAAATGGAAGAAGTTTGGAACCACCAAGACTCTTCCTAGAGGTGGCAGGCCAGCCAAACTGAGCAATCGGGGAGAAGGGCCTTGGTCAGGGAGGTGACCAAGAACCTGATGGTCACTCTGACAGAGCTCTAGAGTTCCTCTGTGGAAATGGGAGAAACTTCCAGAAGGACAACCCTCTCTGCAGCACTTCACCAATCAGGCCTTGGTAGAGTGGCCAGACGGAAGCCACTTCTCAGTAAAAGGCACATGACAGCCCGCTTGGAGTTTGCCAAAAGGCACCTAAAGACTCTCTGGTCTGATAAAACCAAGATTGAACTCTTTAGCCTGAATGCCAAGCGTCACTTCCGGAGGAAACTTGGCTCCATCGCCACAGTGAAGCATGGTGGTGGCAGCATCATGCTTTGGGGGTGTTTTTCAGCAGCACGGACTAGGAGACTAGTCAGGATCGAGGCAAAGATGAAGAGAGCAAAGTACAGAGAAATCTTTGATGAAAATCTGCTCCAGAGCGCTCAGGACCTCAGACTGGGGCGAAGGTTCACCTTCCAACAGGACAACGACCCTAAGCACACAGCCAAGACAACGAAGGAGTGGCTTCGGGACAAATCTATGAATGTCCTTGAGTGGCCCAGTCAGAGCCCGGACTTGAACATGAACGAACATCTCTGGAGAGACCAGAACATTTTTCAAATATAAAAAAAAACTGTTTTTCCTTTGTCGTTATGGGGTATTGTGTGTAGATTGAGGAGGGAAAAAAACAATTTAATACATTTTAGAATAAGGCTGTAACGTAACAAAATTTGGAAAAAGTCAAGGGGTCTCAATACTTTCCGAAGGCACTGTATATATGGCTCTGGTGAAAGCAGTGTGTATCGATGCATTCACCCATTTACTGATTACACTAGTATGACATCACCAACAGTGTACCTTGCCACCAGGCGATTGGGCTGTAGGCTATTGTTTTTTTGTTTTTGAAGGGACCTGTTAGCCACTGATAGGCTTCCACTGATGTGGTAGAGCACACATCTGGGTCTGATAGGGCACATTCTGGCAGAGCTTGCTTTATCCTTTCTATTCTACACTTTCTGTTTGATCCCCGCCAACGACCACCAGAACTACAGTGCATTCGGAAAGTATTCAGACCACTTCCCCTTTTCCACATTTTGTTACATTACAGCCATTCTAAAATGTATTAAATCATTTATTTCCCTCATCAGTCTACACACAGTACCCCATAATGACAAATCGAAAACAGGTTTTTAGACATTTTAGCTAATTTTTATTTTAAAATAAAAACAGAAATACCTTATTTACAATTTAATCAATTTTAGAATAAGGCTGTAACGTAACAAAATGTGAAAAAAGTTAAGGGGTCTGAATACTTTCCAAATTCACTGTACGTCACTTCCCTCCCCCATCTCTCCATCTACGTCCCCCTGTGTCTTCAGACAGTCTAATATCCTGGAGCTTCAGGTTCTATAAATATACAGTTAATAGTTATCATATGCTGCTGTCTCACGGCCATTGAAAACAAAGGGCCCTGCGATCATGGGAAATACTGCACTGGGGCACCAATGTGGGTCATCATCAGTGCTGCAGGGGAGACCCCCCACCACCTTCTATTGAGATGACATCTGTGAGGAATCATTCACTAAGGCACATTCTTTACCTCTTAATGCTGGTGCCAGAGGGGAATCCATTTGGAATTGGTTGGCGGTGCGTGACACCTGCTAACCAATTGGCTGAGAGAGAATCAGTTACTCACTTACTGCACAAACAAAATGGCTGCCGTGATAGTATTCAAGTTTTCAAATTTAGTGGTTGGGTGGGACTTTTATCAGAACCACTCTGATTTTAGGAGCCACCTGCAAAATTAGAACTAATCTTGTGCCAACAGCTGCGCTTGTACACACTCAGGGGACCGTGCAGAGAGCAGTTTTGAAGTTGAATTATAGCTGAGCCCTGAACCTTAGACCTTTGCTGCTATACCATTGTGCCCTCTGCAGGCGATATTGAGGTAGTGAGACACTTAAATTGGGGATTTTTTTTACTGTGTCTGTGTGAGCTGAAATGCTTTCATTATAATTGCATTTTTATTCCACTCTGTTGAGAAAAGGTTTGAGGAACAGGCCTTATTTTACCATGATATGTTTTGCCATGATATGTTGCCAAGTCAGAGTGTCAGACAGTTATTCAAGATTGTATAGTGTATACCTAATGCACTGCCAGATAGCTAATAGCTAGATGGTGACAGCATTTGATCAGTGTAGCCTGAAAAGGCAAATCAGGCCACTATTTGCAAGCCAAGTTTATTGTCTCTACTTTACAAATAAAGATCAACATTATTAGTGCAATAAGGCTGACTCACTGGAATATAGGTATCTTTCCCAACATATGTTTTGCTCATAAACTGTTTATGTTCAGCCTACCAGTGTCTGTAGGTCTATCTAGAATGTGTATTACTGTATGCCTGTCCTATCTCCAATTACAACATTGTTACATCTAGGGGCAACATAGACCCAGGGGTAGACGTAACATAGTAAATGTAAATAGAGTGTCCCGAGTGTGTCTATGTAAATAGAGTGTCCCGGATTTAATTTGTAAATGTCCACAATCCATTTAGTATGATATGTTACGAATTTTAATTCATATGTTATGTTGCGAAATTGCTATTTGTTGTGGATAACGTTAGCTAGGTGGCTAACGTTAGCTAGCCAAAAGGTTAGGGTTAAGGTTAGGTTTAGGAATTAGGTTAAAGGGTTAGGGTTAGGAGAAGGGTTAGCTAACATGCTAAGTAGTTGCAAAGTAGCTAAAAAGTAGTAAGTAGTTGCAAAGTTGCTAATTAGCTAAAATGCAAGAGTTGTCGCTGAGATTTGAAAACGTGACCTTTGGGTGGCTAGACATTCTCGTTATACTCCGACCCATCCACTCCGGCCAACAACCTTACTTTCGTTTTTGCCTTAACTAACCTTTTACTGCAGTGGGCTAAATCAGGGTCACACAGATTGTTTATTGGTAGCCTTAAACAAAACTACTTTGACACCAAAGTTTGAAAAAATATATTTAACCTTTATTTAACAAGGCAAGTCAGTTAAGAACAAATTCTTATTTACAATGACGGCCTACTGGGAACAGTGGGTTAACGGCCTTGTTCAGGGGCAGAACGACAGATTTTTACCTTGTCAGCTCGGGGATTCGATCAGTTACTGGCACAACGCTCTAACCACTAGGCTACCTGCCGCCCCAAAATATACACCTCACACACATTGTTATGGGCTTAAAAAAGAAGACACCTGTACCATGTCAGATATAGAGTTGAAATGTATAAGTTTTGAGTTTGCATCCCAATATTGCACTTTAAATACATCACAGAAGACTGAAGTATATCAAAACCGTTTGACAAAGAAATACCAGATTTTCAGGTTATTAATTATGAAAAATATTAATAACATTCCACCCATGAGGCCACTATTCATTTGACTGCAGGAAATGGCTACAGCATTTGCAGACTGTCTGTCAGATTCAGTCTTTAACGATTATCACGGTACACTGTGCGACGTTACCAAATTAAAATCTTGATATCAACCTGGCCAGATTGTATGATTTGCTTCAGTTCTGTCGTCACATTCTGCAATTTGCCTGCAGCGGTGTATTTGATCTCAATGCTTATGCGTGAGTTCTGAATAAATTCAAGTAGGCATCTTAGAAATAGTTTTCAAATACAAACGTTATATGTCCTAACAATTAATTTGATTGGCGATTTTGTGCTTTTATCGAAATCCCACCAGGTAGCCTAATTTCAGATGTGTCATATAAACAAGATTATTTACAGGGAAATCGTTCTTCTTACACAGCACGTAGGCTAAACATTTAATTCAAACTACTATATTAATCTGACTATTCACAATCATTTTATTGTTGTGTGTGTACTCAATGGCGGCCGTCTTCTTATTGGTCAGTCACTGGGATCAGCTCATAACACCAGCCACACTACGCGATAAAGGACAAAATATGTGGACACCACTAGAACTTTGTCGGAGCCTACGATTGCATGTAGCGGTACTTAATCGGCACTTAATCGGCAGACCTAGACCCTGTCACACTGAACGAGCCAAGATGTCCGACAATCGTTTACTACCTAAGAATTTGTCCACAACGTGGAAATTTTGTCTGGGACGGCAAAGTCGTGGCATAAAACGGCCGAAATTGTACAGTCTGCAAAGGACGTACGAAACATAACATATCATACCAAGTGGAGTGTCCCAGATATACATTTACTATGTTACGTCTAGTCTGAGACCAGGCTGCTAGGGGAGGAATGCTTGTTTCAATAGATAATTGTTCAGCTGTCACATTCACATGCCTGCTGCAGCTATTAGAATGCATATGATAATCTGGACTCTTTGTTACATTGCACTAATTAGGACATACTAACCTTTGAAATGGCATGCATCTCACACATTGCCATCTAACCTGCCTGGGAACTCTGTGGTGCTCCGGGGTGAAGTTTCTCCCAGGTGCAGATCTAGGATCAGCTTCCCCTCTCACAACCCTAATTAGTAAGGAACATGCAAAACTGACCCAAAATCAGCATCTAGGGGCAACTTCACCGTACACCAGTTGGAGGTGGTGGGGGAGGGGGATATGTGGTGGTGGGGGGTATTCTATGGTGGTATGCTATTTTCCGGGTGTGTTTTGATCAACCTTTGGTTAGAGCACTGTCTGCTTTAGGTTTCTTGAAACCTACTAAACCCTGATGCATGCTGAAATAACAACCCTGACAATGGTGAGTGATCTCACTCTTTTCCAAATCACAAGCTTGATATCAGTTCAATTCCAATACTATAACTACTTAACATTTCTGTCTCTTAAGCTAATAACAATAACTGGCTAGTAATATCAATGAAATACCTATATTTGTCAATAGATAAAACTGTACCACATTGTACTGATATATTAGTACTCTCTTTTTACCAGTGCAGCTGAGTAGGCGATGAAGAAAAGGAATGACTCTACACCCACACCTTTCTATTCTTGGTTTTGTGAAAAGTGATCACTAAAGAAGAACCTTTGAAACCTCTGCTGAGAAGAGCGATCTCTTCTGTTGATTGTCCAGCAACTTTGCTGTTAATATGGAAAATATATGTTGCTTTTTGTCCTCTCCCCTCTTCTTTTCTTCATCCTTTTTTGAAGGATGGGAATTAAAGGCTATTGCTCAACTCTGCCTGTGAATAGCACGCTGCATTACACCAAACACAAGTGCCTATGTGAATCTTTAGTCCCCGCCCCCTTCGCTTTCTATCTGCTGTCTTACTGGCGGCGTCTATCCTTTGATTAGAGCAGGAATGATTCATTCTGAATTCTGAGACTCTGATAGTCACTAAGGAACGTTTGACAATAATACATCAATGCTTATTACAGAGTATGACGTGTGGGGTTTGCAAAAAAAGTTCCCGAAAAAAGTAAGGTTGGGAACCACTGGTTTAGAAGAAATGGATGACCATTGCAATACCAATACAGTAAGGAAGTGTTTAAATAGCTATTATGGGTGAAGGGGTAGGGAAGGGTTGTGTTGTTTTTCATTGTTTTAAAATGTGAAACTGTGATTTAAAGCCAAGACAAGTAATTTGCATGCAAAGGCCCCCTCTACCCAAGTCTTGGTCTGTGTGGCCACTGTCCATTGTGAGCAAGTCCCAGACACTAAGTAATGTAACAAATGCCAATCAGTAACATCCGAATAGCCTAATGATGGTATTCTGAATGCTGAGGAAACCATATATCTCACTCCTGTCCTGACTCTGACGATCATTGGGGCTTTTGTCACTTTATAAGTATGTAACCAATGCACACTGACAATGAATGGGCTTCTTTTCATATGGGACTGGAGCTCGGTTGTTAGAATGGCTAAAGTGGAAAATGTGTATGACAACCCGTAGTGATTTTTGTAGAGAGATTGAAATGTTTTGTTTAAACATGACGTTTTTGGGCTTTTAAACTCTTGACTATTAAAAGCCAGTTTGTCTAAAACCAATGCTTGTTTAAGTCTCTTACTCATTTCCACCCATGACTCCACCCATGAATCCACCCAGTAATCCAACCATTTTCCCATATCAGCACATCTAATTAAAAGCAGTAAATTCATCTCATCATTGAGTTTTGCTCACCTACTTTGTAGCACATTTTTCAATACATACAACACAATGCTAATCAGTATATCATGTATTGAATCTTTCTATGTAAGCAAGATATGGTCATACATGGATTGATGATGATATAACTTCAAATATCTCTATGTACATACACAATAATAGCCGTTCTCATTGCACCACTCGACATATGATTTCTGGTAACTAGTAGAGCTTTGTATGTTTAAGACGTGCCTTAGTTGACGTGCCTTTGTCAGGTAGGTGTTAACTTCAGTGGGACTTGAGATTGAAGCCTTCTAGAAGAAGGTCTTTTGAGGTGTTTTTATTGGACAGCCTGTAAAGGTCCAGTATGGGAATGATGACAATAATAAACTGAAGCACCTGTCTACCCCAGGATATGTTTTATAGCTGTGTTTATTATAACATTAGAAGACACACAGTGTCCAACTATGTACACCTACAGTGCCTTGCAAAAGTATTCATCCCCCTTGGCGTTTTTCCTATTTTGTTGCATTGCAACCTGTAATTGAAATGTATTTGTATTTCATGTAATGAACATACACAAAATAGTCCAAATTGGTGAAGTGAAATGAAAAAAAATAACTTGTTTAAAAGAAATCTAAAATTCAAAAAAACTGAAAAGTGGTGCGTGCATATGTATTCACCCCCTACGCTATGAAGCCCCTAAATAAGATCTGGTGCAACCAATTACCTTCAGAAGTCACATAATTACTTAGATTGCACACAGGTGAACTTTATTTAAGTGTCACATGATCTGTCACATGATCTCAGTATATATACACCTGTTCTGAAAGGCCCCAGAGTCTGCAACACCACAAAGCAAGGGGCACCACCACGCAAGCGGCACCATGAAGACCAAGGAGCTCTCCAAACAGGTCAGGGACAAAGTTGTGGAGAAGTACAGATCAGGGTTGGGTTATAAAAAATATCAGAAACTTTGAACATCCCACGGAGCACCATTAAATCCATTATTAAAAAATGTAAAGAATATGGCACCACAACAAACCTGCCAAGAGAGGGCCGCCCACCAAAACTCATGGACCAGGCAAGGAGGGCATTAATCAGAGAGGCAACAAAGAGACCAAAGATAACCCTGAAGGAGCTGCAACGCTCCACAGCGGAGATTGGAGTATCTGTCCATAGGACCACTTTAAGCCGTACGCTCCACAGAGCTGGGCTTTACGGAAGAGTGGCCAGAAAAAAAGCCATTGCTTAAAGAAAAAAATAAGCAAACACGTTGGGTGTTTGCCTAAAAGCATGTGGGAGACTCCCCAAACATATGGAAGAAGGTTTTTGGCCATCAAGCAAAACGCTATGTCTGGCGCAAACCCAACATCTCTCATCACCCAGAGAACACTATCCCCACAGTGAAGCATGGTGGTGGCAGCATCATGTTGTAGAGATGTTTTTCATTGGCAGGGACTGAGACACTGGTCAGAATTGAAGGAATGATGGATGTCACTAAATACAGGGAAATTCGTGAGGGAAACCGGTTTCAGTCTTCCAGAGATTTGAGACTGGGACGGAGGTTCACCTTCCAGGAGGACAAATGGCCCTAAGCATACTGCTAAAGCAACACTTGAGTGGTTAAAGGGGAAACATTGAAATGTCTTGGAATGGCCTAGTCAAAGCCCAGACCTCAATCCAATTGAGAATCTGTGGTATGACTTAAAGATTGCTGTACACCAGCGGAACCCATCCAATTTGAAGGAGCTGGAGCAGTTTTGCCTTAAGGAATGAGCAAAATCCCAGTGGCTAGATGTGCCAAGCTTATAGAGACATACCCCAAGAGACTTGCAGCTGTAATTGCTGCAAAAGGTGGCTCTACAAAGTATTGACTTTGGGGGGGTGAATAGTTATGCATCCTCAAGTTTTCTGTTTTTTTTGTGTCTTATTTCTTGTTTGTTTCACAATAAAACATATTTTGCATCCTCAAAGTGGTAGGCATGTTGTGTAAATCAAATAATACAAACTCCCCAATA
Source organism: Salvelinus fontinalis (assembly GCF_029448725.1). Taxonomy (NCBI): domain Eukaryota; kingdom Metazoa; phylum Chordata; class Actinopteri; order Salmoniformes; family Salmonidae; genus Salvelinus; species Salvelinus fontinalis. The sequence continues at coordinate 15,248,167 of NC_074698.1, forward strand.
ATCAATTTTAATTCCAGGTTGTAAGGCAACAAAATAGGAAAAATGCCAAGGGGGGTGTATACTTTCGCAAGCTACTGTATGTGTATGTCTTACACACACACACATAGATAACAATCATGTGTGTGTTTTTTGGGATGTCACGTGTTGTTTGTGTACACTGAGTTTCTGTTATACTGTATGTATCTACTGTGTGTATTGATGAGTGGGAGTTTGTAAGTGTGTTATATAGACCCAGGCATTGGAAGCGATGCCATCATGTCTGTGTGTATCTGTTCTAGGGTGCAAAACGATCAGTTGGCGGCCATCTTTCTCCTGCTGATGCAGAACCAGGAGGCACTAGGGGAGGTGACTGAGGGAGACATGGAGGAGCAGCTCAAACTCTACTCCCTGTAGCAGAATGGGGCAGTTCTGTTATTGTCAACCTTGTATGGGCTGAATGGCCTGTTCCCCTTTTTAAAGTGCAGGTGTCAAGCAGAGCAACTGTCAATGTATAATACCGTATTTATGTTTGACTTATCATGTCAGGTCAGAATGATCCATACCAGACTAAGACAATAGGTTTAATATTCTGACATACAGTAGAGGGATAGGTTAAATGGCATTACCCATAAGACCAAAACAAATTGTACAATACTTGAATGTAAGACACAAGTCTTTATACTGTTCTTGTTCTGTTAACATTGGTTATCGTAAAGTATGGCAATGTTACAGTGGCTTTAAAAATCACATGTTCTTAGAGTATGAACAATTTAATGAACAATCAATTGCAGTAACTTATATTCATTAAGTACATCGATAACACACTTTGTTTATATTACTTACATTTTTTATGAAATATTGTTGGTAAGTCACAAAAACTGTATGTATTTTCAGTTGTAAAGAACTATTTTGGAATGACTTTGTAGTGTTAATATAGGTAATATTGAAATATACACTGAGTGTACAAAACATGACACAGACTGACCAGATGAATCCAGATGAAAGCTATGATCCCTTATTGATGTTACTTGTTAAATTCACTTCAGTCAGTGTGGATGAAGGGGAGGAGACAGGTTAAATAATGATTTTTAAGCCTGGAGACAATTGAGACATGGATTGGGTGAATGGGCAAACAAAAGCTTTAAGTGCTTTGAAGGGGTTATGGGTTGTAGGTGCCAGGTGCCAGGTACACCGGTTTGAGTGTGTCAAGAACTGCAAAGCTGCTGGGGTTTTCACGCTCAACAGTTTCCTGTGTGTATCAAGGTCCACCACCCAAAAGACCTCCTGTCGGAAGCATTGGAGTCAACATGGGTCAGCATCCCTGTGGAATGCTTTCGAGACCTGTAGAGGCCATGCCCTGACGAATTGAGGCTGTTCTGAGTGAAAGGTGGGTATTAGGTAAGTGTTCCTAATGTTTTGTACACTCAGTGTATGTTTTTCATATGTTCGAAACACTCCATATTTTGAATCAAATCTTTTTAATGGATGTACATACTGTATGGAGATATTTTAGTAGTTTGTTTAGAGTCTCAAGAGATGAGGTTTTAATAGTTAGTACCACAGGTGGCACCTTAATTGGGAAGGACGGGCTCATACTAATGGCTTGAATGGAATAAATGGAATGGTATCACCATTCCATTCACTCCATTCCAGACATTATTTTGAGCCGTCCTCCCCTCAGCAGCCTCATGTGGTTAGTACTCTGGTGTATCTTTTTACCAGTTATTTTATTAAATAATATGACACTCAAAACAGGTCGTGTGATCATGTATTTTTTTATGTGTGTTTGATGGATAATGCTTTTATTTCAACTCTCTGTTTCTACACTCTATGAACAGTTCATTTGATAAATCATGATTTCACATTTTCCTTCAGTAAGTCTAACGCCAACATTATTTTGCTAAACTTCTATAAGAAAAAGCAAACTATGAAATGTTATTTTTTTAAACAACTGTCATAATTGTGTCACATGAACACATACAAGTTGTTTATGCCTTGTCCAACGTTTCTCTGATGATGTGTTGTACATGTGAAACCAGGCAAGGACAAATGAGGTAGGCTACAATGATCTGGTCTAGCTGGTTGAGTAGATGAGTAGATGAGTAGTCTTCCCGCTTGCTGTTTGTCACACTCTTACCATTCCTCTGTGGGGTGGTACCTCTAACATGTTTGAAATAATTAGAGTACATAGTTACACAGTACATGTTTGAAAAACACCTTATCAAAATATAGTTGCTCAGATCGTTATCAAAGTAACCAGGTAACCACTAGGCTACCTGCCGCCCCAAAATATACACCTCACACACATTGTTATGGGCTTAAAAAAGAAGACACCTGTACCATGTCAGATATAGAGTTGAAATTTATAAGTTTTGAGTTTGCATCCCAATATTGCACTTTAAATACATCACAGAAGACTGAAGTATATCAAAACCGTTTGACAAAGAAATACCAGATTTTCAGGTTATTAATTATGAAAAATATTAATAACATTCCACCCATGAGGCCACTATTCATTTGACTGCAGGAAATGGCTACAGCATTTGCAGACTGTCTGTCAGATTCAGTCTTTAACGATTATCACGTTACACTGTGCGACGTTACCAAATTAAAATCTTGATATCAACCTGGCCAGATTGTATGATTTGCTTCAGTTCTGTCGTCACATTCTGCAATTTGCCAGCAGCGGTGTATTTGATCTCAATGCTTATGCGTGAGTTCTGAATAAATTCAAGTAGGCATCTTAGAAATAGTTTTCAAATACAAACGTTATATGTCCTAACAATTAATTTGATTGGCGATTTTGTGCTTTTATCGAAATCCCACCAGGTAGCCTAATTTCAGATGTGTCATATAAACAAGATTATTTACAGGGAAATCGTTCTTCTTACACAGCACGTAGGCTAAACATTTAATTCAAACTACTATATTAATCTGACTATTCACAATCATTTTATTGTTGTGTGTGTACTCAATGGCGGCCGTCTTCTTATTGGTCAGTCACTGGGATCAGCTCATAACACCAGCCACACTACGTGATAAAGGACAAAATATGTGGACACCACTAGAACTTTGTCGGAGCCTACGATTGCATGTAGCGGTACTTAATCGGCACTTAATCGGCAGACCTAGACCCTGTCACACTGAACGAGCCAAGATGTCCGACAATCGTTTACTACCTAAGAATTTGTCCACAACGTGGAAATTTTGTCTGGGACGGCAAAGTCGTGGCATAAAACGGACGAAATTGTACAGTCTGCAAAGGACGTACGAAACATAACATAAGTGGAGTGTCCCAGATATACATTTACTATGTTACGTCTAGTCTGAGACCAGGCTGCTAGGGGAGGAATGCTTGTTTCAATAGATAATTGTTCAGCTGTCACATTCACATGCCTGCTGCAGCTATTAGAATGCATATGATAATCTGGACTCTTTGTTACATTGCACTAATTAGGACATACTAACCTTTGAAATGGCATGCATCTCACACATTGCCATCTAACCTGCCTGGGAACTCTGTGGTGCTCCGGGGTGAAGTTTCTCCCAGGTGCAGATCTAGGATCAGCTTCCCCTCTCACAACCCTAATTAGTAAGGAACATGCAAAACTGACCCAAAATCAGCATCTAGGGGCAACTTCACCGTACACCAGTTGGAGGTGGTGGGGGAGGGGGATATGTGGTGGTGGGGGGTATTCTATGGTGGTATGCTATTTTCCGGGTGTGTTTTGATCAACCTTTGGTTAGAGCACTGTCTGCTTTAGGTTTCTTGAAACCTACTAAACCCTGATGCATGCTGAAATAACAACCCTGACAATGGTGAGTGATCTCACTCTTTTCCAAATCACAAGCTTGATATCAGTTCAATTCAAATACTATAACTACTTAACATTTCTGTCTCTTAAGCTAATAACAATAACGGGCTAGTAATATCAATGAAATACCTATATTTGTCAATAGATAAAACTGTACCACATTGTACTGATATATTAGTACTCTCTTTTTACCAGTGCAGCTGAGTAGGCGATGAAGAAAAGGAATGACTCTACACCCACACCTTTCTATTCTTGGTTTTGTGAAAAGTGATCACTAAAGAAGAACCTTTGAAACCTCTGCTGAGAAGAGCGATCTCTTCTGTTGATTGTCCAGCAACTTTGCTGTTAATATGGAAAATATATGTTGCTTTTTGTCCTCTCCCCTCTTCTTTTCTTCATCCTTTTTTGAAGGATGTGAATTAAAGGCTATTGCTCAACTCTGCCTGTGAATAGCACGCTGCATTACACCAAACACAAGTGCCTATGTGAATCTTTAGTCCCCGCCCCCTTCGCTTTCTATCTGCTGTCTTACTGGCGGCGTCTATCCTTTGATTAGAGCAGGAATGATTCATTCTGGATTCTGAGACTCTGATAGTCACTAAGGAACATTTGAATATAATACATCAATGCTTATTACAGAGTATGACGTGTGGGGTTTGCAAAAAAAGTTCCCGAAAAAAGTAAGGTTGGGAACCACTGGTTTAGAAGAAATGGATGACCATTGCAATACCAATACAGTAAGGAAGTGTTTAAATAGCTATTATGGGTGAAGGGGTAGGGAAGGGTTGTGTTGTTTTTCATTGTTTTAAAATGTGAAACTGTGATTTAAAGCCAAGACAAGTAATTTGCATGCAAAGGCCCCCTCTACCCAAGTCTTGGTCTGTGTGGCCACTGTCCATTGTGAGCCAGTCCCAGACACTAAGTAATGTAACAAATGCCAATCAGTAACATCTGAATAGCCTAATGATGGCATTCTGAATGCTGAGGAAACCATATATCTCACTCCTGTCCTGACTCTGACGATCATTGGGGCTTTTGTCACTTTATAAGTATGTAACCAATGCACACTGACAATGAATGGGCTTCTTTTCATATGGGACTGGAGCTCGGTTGTTAGAATGGCTAAAGTGGAATATGTGTATGACAACCCGTAGTGATTTTTGTAGAGAGATTGAAATGTTTTGTTTAAACATGACGTTTTTGGGCTTTTAAACTCTTGACTATTAAAAGCCAGTTTGTCTAAAACCAATGCTTGTTTAAGCCTCTTACTCATTTCCACCCATGACTCCACCCATGAATCCACCCAGTAATCCAACCATTTTCCCATATCAGCACATCTAATTAAAAGCAGTAAATTCATCTCATCATTGAGTTTTGCTCACCTACTTTGTAGCACATTTTGCAATACATACAACACAATGCTAATCAGTATGTCATGTATTGAATCTTTCTATGTAAGCAAGATAAGGTCATACATGGATTGATGATGATATAACTTCAAATATCTCTATGTACATACACAATAATAGCCGTTCTCATTGCACCACTCGACATATGATTTCTGGTAACTAGTAGAGCTTTGTATGTTTAAGACGTGCCTTAGTTGACGTGCCTTTGTCAGGTAGGTGTTAACTTCAGTGGGACTTGAGATTGAAGCCCTCTAGAAGAAGGTCTTTTGAGGTGTTTTTATTGGACAGCCTGTAAAGGTCCAGTATGTGAATGATGACAATAATAAACTGAAGCACCTGTCTACCCCAGGATATGTTTTATAGCTGTGTTTATTATAACATTAGAAGGCACACAGTGTCCAACTATGTACACCTACAGTGCCTTGCAAAAGTATTCATCCCCTTTGGCGTTTTTCCTATTTTGTTGCATTGCAACCTGTAATTGAAATGTATTTGTATTTCATGTAATGAACATACACAAAATAGTCCAAATTGGTGAAGTGAAATGAAAAAAAATAACTTGTTTAAAAGAAATCTAAAATTCAAAAAAACTGAAAAGTGGTGCGTGCATATGTATTCACCCCCTACGCTATGAAGCCCCTAAATAAGATCTGGTGCAACCAATTACCTTCAGAAGTCACATAATTACTTAGATTGCACACAGGTGAACTTTATTTAAGTGTCACATGATCTGTCACATGATCTCAGTATATATACACCTGTTCTGAAAGGCCCCAGAGTCTGCAACACCACAAAGCAAGGGGCAACACCACGCAAGCGGCACCATGAAGACCAAGGAGCTCTCCAAACAGGTCAGGGACAAAGTTGTGGAGAAGTACAGATCAGGGTTGGGTTATAAAAAATATCAGAAACTTTGAACATCCCACGGAGCACCATTAAATCCATTATTAAAAAATGTCAAGAATATGGCACCACAACAAACCTGCCAAAAGAGGGCCGCCCACCAAAACTCATGGACCAGGCAAGGAGGGCATTAATCAGAGAGGCAACAAAAAGACCAAAGATAACCCTGAAGGAGCTGCAACGCTCCACAGCGGAGATTGGAGTATCTGTCCATAGGACCACTTTAAGCCGTACGCTCCACAGAGCTGGGCTTTACGGAAGAGTGGCCAGAAAAAAAGCCCTTGCTTAAAGAAAAAAATAAGCAAACACGTTGGGTGTTCGCCTAAAGGCATGTGGGAGACTCCCCAAACATATGGAAGAAGGTTTTTGGCCATCAAGGAAAACGCTATGTCTGGCGCAAACCCAACACCTCTCATCACCCAGAGAACACTATCCCCACAGTGAAGCATGGTGGTGGCAGCATCATGTTGTGGAGATGTTTTTCATTGGCAGGGACTGAGACACTGGTCAGAATTGAAGGAATGATGGATGTCACTAAATACAGGGAAATTCGTGAGGGAAACCTGTTTCAGTCTTCCAGAGATTTGAGACTGGGACGGAGGTTCACCTTCCAGGAGGACAAATGGCCCTAAGCATACTGCTAAAGCAACACTTGAGTGGTTAAAGGGGAAACATTTAAATGTCTTGGAATGGCCTAGTCAAAGCCCAGACCTCAATCCAATTGAGAATCTGTGGTATGACTTAAAGATTGCTGTACACCAGCGGAACCCATCCAATTTGAAGGAGCTGGAGCAGTTTTGCCTTGAAGAATGAGCAAAATCCCAGTGGCTATGTCATGTTTTGTCTTTGATTTTCATGTCTTGTCCCTGTGCTTCCCTCTGCTGGTCTTTTTAGGTTCTTTCCCTCTTTCTATTCCTCTCTCTCCTCCTCCCTCTTTCCCTCTCCCGCTCTCTCTCTCTATCGTTCCGTTCTTGCTCCCAGCTGGTTCTCATTCTCCTAACGACCTCATTTACTCTTTCACACCTGTCCCCTATTTTGCCCTCTGATTAGAGTCCCTATTTCTCCCTCTGTTTTCCGCTTCTGTCTTTGTCGGATTCTTGTTTGAGGTTAGCTGCTCTGTGTCCTTGTTCCGCCCTGTTGTGTTTTTTGCATTTGTCAGATGTTGCGTGTGAGCAGGTGTCTATGTCAGCTACGGTCTGTGCCTTCCTGAAGCGACCTGCAGTCGGTGGTCGCGTCTCGAGTCGTTCCTCTCTACTGACAAGAGATTTTCAGTTTCCTGTTTTGGATTACCTTTGGATAATATCCAGGAACATCATTGTTTGTTTAAGACTGGAATAAAGACTCTGTTTCTATTACGTCGCTTTTGGGTCCTCCTTCATCAGCATAACAGAAGAATCCGACCAAGAATGGACCCAGCGACTATGGATTCTCTCAACACTACCGTCAAGTTCCAGGGAGCAATGCTCGGCAGACACGAGCAGGAATTGTCTGCTGCTCGTCATGCCGTTGAGACCCTGGCCGCTCAGGTCTCCGATCTCTCAGGACAGTTTCAGAGTCTTCGTCTCGTACCACAAGCTACTTCCTGGTCTTCCGAGTCTCCGGAACCCAGGGTTAATAATCCACCATGTTACTCTGGACAGCCCACTGAGTGTCGCTCCTTTCTCACCCAGTGTGATATTGTGTTCTCTCTCCAGCCCAACACATACTCTGGAGAGAGAGCTCGGATCGCTTACGTCATATCACTCCTTACTGGGCGGGCTCGGGAGTGGGGCACAGCTATCTGGGAGGCAAGGGCTGAGTGTTCTGACGTTTATCAGAACTTTAAGGAGGAGATGATACGGGTCTTTGATCGTTCAGTTTTTGGGAAGGAGGCTTCCAGGGGTCTGGCTTCCCTATGTCAAGGTGATCGATCCATAACGGATTACTCTATTGAGTTTCGTACTCTTGCTGCATCCAGTGACTGGAACGAGCCGGCGTTGCTCGCTCGTTTTCTGGAGGGACTCCACGCTGAGGTTAAGGATGAGATTCTCTCCCGGGAGGTTCCTTCCAGCGTGGACTCTTTGATTGCACCCACCATCCGCATAGAACGACGGGTAGATCTTCGTCACCGAGCTCGTGGAAGAGAGCTCGCGTTAACGGGGTTTCCCTTCTCCGCATCTCGACCATCTCCTTCCATCGGCTCAGAGACTGAGCCCATGCAGCTGGGAGGTGTTCACATCTCGACTAAGGAGAGGGAACGGAGAATCACCAACCGCCTTTGCTTCTATTGCGGTTCTGCTGGACATTTTGTCATGTCATGTCCAGTTAAAGGCCAGAGCTCATCAGTAAGCAGAGGGCTACTGGTGAGCGCTACTACTCAGGTCTCTCCATCAAGATCCTGTACTACCTTGTCGGTCCATCTACGCTGGACCGGGTCGGCTGCTTCCTGCAGTGCCTTGATAGACTCTGGGGCTGAGGGTTGTTTTATGGACGAAGCATGGGCTCGGAAGCATGACATTCCTCTCAGAGAGTTAGGGAGGATCACACCCATGTTCGCCTTAGATGGTAGTCCTCTCCCCAGTATCAGATATGAGACACTACCTTTAACCCTCACAGTATCTGGTAACCACAGTGAGACCATTTCTTTTTTGATTTTTTGTTCACCTGTTACACCTGTTGTTTTGGGTCATCCCTGGCTAGTATGTCATAATCCTTCTATTAATTGGTCTAGTAATTCTATCCTTTCCTGGAACGTTTCTTGTCATGTGAAGTGTTTAATGTCTGCTATCCCTCCTGTTTCTTCTGTCCCCTCTACTCAGGAGGAGCCTGGTGATGTGACAGGAGTGCCGGAGGAATATCATGATCTACGCACGGTCTTCAGTCGGTCCAGAGCCAACTCTCTTCCTCCTCACCGGTCGTATGATTGTTGTATTGATCTCCATCCGGGGACCACTTCTCCTCAGGGTAGATTATTCTCTCTGTCGGCTCCCGAACGTAAGGCTCTCGATGATTATCTGTCTGCTGAAGGCATTCAGATGGATCCCGCTAAGGTCCAGGATGTCAGCGATTGGCCTGTTCCTAAGTCACGTGTCGAGTTACAGCGCTTTCTCGGTTTCGCTAATTTCTATCGGCGTTTCATTCGTAATTTCGGTCAAGTGGCTGCCCCTCTCACAGCTCTGACTTCTGTCAAGTCTTGCTTTAAGTGGTCTGGTTCCGCCCAGGGAGCTTTTGATCTCCTCAAGAAGCGTTTTACATCCGCCCCTATCCTTGTTACTCCTGACGTCACTAAACAATTCATTGTCGAGGTTGACGCTTCAGAGGTGGGCGTGGGAGCCATTCTGTCCCAGCGCTTCCAGTCTGACGATAAGGTCCATCCTTGCGCTTACTTTTCTCATCGATTGTCGCCATCGGAACCCGAGGGGATTCTCCCTGAAGGGCGTGTTGTCGGGTTGACTGTCTGGGGAATTGAGAGACAGGTAAAGCAAGCACTCACTCACACTGCGTCGCCGCGCGCTTGTCCTAGTAACCTTCTGTTCGTTCCTGTCTCTATTCGTCTGGCTGTTCTTCAGTGGGCTCATTCTGCCAAGTTAGCTGGTCACCCCGGCGTTCGGGGTACGCTTGCTTCTATTCGCCAGCGGTTTTGGTGGCCTACTCAGGAGCGGGACACGCGCCGTTTCGTGGCTGCTTGTTCGGACTGCGCGCAGACTAAGTCAGGTAACTCTTCTCCTGCCGGTCGTCTTAGACCGCTTCCCATTCCTTCTCGACCATGGTCTCAGATCGCCTTAGACTTTATTACCGGTCTGCCTTCGTCTGCGGGGAGGACTGTGAGAGCCGCCAATAAACGTAGGATTAAGAGTCCTAGGTATAGTCGCGGTCAGAGAGTGTGGCTTTCCACTCGTAACCTTTCCCTTACGACAGCTTCTCGCAAGTTGACTCCGCGGTTCATTGGTCCGTTCCGTGTCTCTCAGGTCGTTAATCCTTTCGCTGTGCGACTGCTTCTTCCGCGACATCTTCGTCGCGTCCACCCTGTCTTCCATGTCTCTTGTGTCAAGCCTTTTCTTCGCGCCCCCGTTCGTCTTCCCTCCCCCCCTCCCGTCCTTGTCGAGGGCGCTCCTGTTTACAAGGAACGGAGGATCATGGACATGCGTTCTCAGGGACGTGGTCACCAGTACTTAGTGGATTGGGAGGGTTACGGTCCTGAGGAGAGGAGTTGGGTTCCTTCTCGGGACGTGCTGGACCGTTCGTTGATTGATGATTTCCTTCGTCGCCGCCAGGGTTCCTCCTCGAGTGCGCCAGGAGGCGCTTGGTGAGTGGGGGGGTACTGTCATGTTTTGTCTTTGATTTTCATGTCTTGTCCCTGTGCTTCCCTCTGCTGGTCTTTTTAGGTTCTTTCCCTCTTTCTATTCCTCTCTCTCCTCCTCCCTCTTTCCCTCTCCCGCTCTCTCTCTCTATCGTTCCGTTCTTGCTCCCAGCTGGTTCTCATTCTCCTAACGACCTCATTTACTCTTTCACACCTGTCCCCTATTTTGCCCTCTGATTAGAGTCCCTATTTCTCCCTCTGTTTTCCGCTTCTGTCTTTGTCGGATTCTTGTTTGAGGTTAGCTGCTCTGTGTCCTTGTTCCGCCCTGTTGTGTTTTTTGCATTTGTCAGATGTTGCGTGTGAGCAGGTGTCTATGTCAGCTACGGTCTGTGCCTTCCTGAAGCGACCTGCAGTCGGTGGTCGCGTCTCCAGTCGTTCCTCTCTACTGACAAGAGATTTTCAGTTTCCTGTTTTGGATTACCTTTGGATAATATCCAGGAACATCATTGTTTGTTTAAGACTGGAATAAAGACTCTGTTTCTATTACGTCGCTTTTGGGTCCTCCTTCATCAGCATAACAGGCTAGATGTGCCAAGCTTATAGAGACATACCCCAAGAGACTTGCAGCTGTAATTGCTGCAAAAGGTGGCTCTACAAAGTATTGACTTTGGGGGGGGGGGGGGGGTGAATAGTTATGCATCCTCAAGTTTTCTGGGTTTTTTTGTGTCTTATTTCTTGTTTGTTTCACAATAAAACATATTTTGCATCCTCAAAGTGGTAGGCATGTTGTGTAAATCAAACAATACAAACTCCCCAATAATCAATTTTAATTCCAGGTTGTAAGGCAACAAAATAGGAAAAATGCCAAGGGGGCTGTATACTTTCGCAAGCTACTGTATGTGTATGTCTTACACACACACATAGATAACAATCATGTGTGTGTTTTTTGGGATGTCACGTGTTGTTTGTGTACACTGAGTTTCTGTTATACTGTATGTATCTACTGTGTGTATTGATGAGTGTGAGTTTGTAAGTGTGTTATATAGACCCAGGCATTGGAAGCGATGCCATCATGTCTGTGTGTATCTGTTCTAGGGTGCAAAACGATCAGTTGGCGGCCATCTTTCTCCTGCTGATACAGAACCAGGAGGCACTAGAGGAGGTGACTGAGGGAGACATGGAGGAGCAGCTCAAACTCTACTCCCTGTAGCAGAATGGGGCAGTTCTGTTATTGTCAACCTTGTATGGGCTGAATGGCCTGTTCCCCTTTTTAAAGTGCAGGTGTCAAGCAGAGCAACTGTCAATGTATAATACCGTATTTATGTTTGACTTATCATGTCAGGTCAGAATGATCCATACCAGACTAAGACAATAGGTTTAATATTCTGACATACAGTAGAGGGATAGGTTAAATGGCATTACCCATAAGACCAAAACAAATTGTACAATACTTGAATGTAAGACACAAGTCTTTATACTGTTCTTGTTCTGTTAACATTGGTTATCGTAAAGTATGGCAATGTTACAGTGGCTTTAAAAATCACATGTTCTTAGAGTATGAACAATTTAATGAACAATCAATTGCAGTAACTTATATTCATTAAGTACATCGATAACACACTTTGTTTATATTACTTACATTTTTTATGAAATATTGTTGGTAAGTCACAAAAACTGTATGTATTTTCAGTTGTAAAGAACTATTTTGGAATGACTTTGTAGTGTTAATATAGGTAATATTGAAATATACACTAAGTGTACAAAACATGACACAGACTGACCAGATGAATCCAGATGAAAGCTATGATCCCTTATTGATGTTACTTGTTAGATTCACTTCAGTCAATGTGGATGAAGTGGAGGAGACAGGTTGGTTAAATAATGATTTTTAAGCCTGGAGACAATTGAGACATGGATTGGGTGAATGGGCAAACAAAAGCTTTAAGTGCTTTGAAGGGGTTATGGGTTGTAGGTGCCAGGTACACCTCAAGAACTGCAAAGCTGCTGTGGTTTTCACGCTCAACAGTTTCCTGTGTGTATCAAGGTCCACCACCCAAAAGACCTCCTGTCGGAAGCATTGGAGTCAACATGGGTCAGCATCCCTGTGGAATGCTTTCGACACCTGTAGAGGCCATGCCCTGACGAATTGAGGCTGTTCTGAGTGAAAGGTGGGTATTAGGTAAGTGTTCCTAATGTTTTGTACACTCAGTGTATGTTTTTCATATATTCTAAGCACTCCATATTTTGAATCAAATCTTTTTAATGGATGTACATACTGTATGGAGATATTTTAGTAGTTTGTTTAGAGTCTCAAGCGATGAGGTTTTAATAGTTAGTACCACAGGTGGCACCTTAATTGGGAAGGACGGGCTCATACTAATGGCTTGAATGGAATAAATGGAATGGTATCACCATTCCATTCACTCCATTCCAGACATTATTTTGAGCCGTCCTCCCCTCAGCAGCCTCATGTGGTTAGTACTCTGGTGTATCTTTTTACCAGTTATTTTATTAAATAATATGACACTCAAAACAGGTCGTGTGATCATGTATTTTTTTATGTGTGTTTGATGGATAATGCTTTTATTTCAACTCTCTGTTTCTACACTCTATGAACAGTTCATTTGATAAATCATGATTTCACATTTTCCTTCAGTAAGTCTAACGCCAACATTATTTTGCTAAACTTCTATAAGAAAAAGCAAACTATGAAATGTTATTTTTTTAAACAACTGTCATAATTGTGTCACATGAACACATACAAGTTGTTTATGCCTTGTCCAACGTTTCTCTGATGATGTGTTGTACATGTGAAACCAGGCAAGGACAAATGAGGTAGGCTACAATGATATGGTCTAGCTGGTTGAGTAGATGAGTAGATGAGTAGTCTTCCCGCTTGCTGTTTGTCACACTCTTACCATTCCTCTGTGGGGTGGTACCTCTAACATGTTTGAAATAATTAGAGTACATAGTTACACAGTACATGTTTGAAAAACACCTTATCAAAATATAGTTGCTCAGATCGTTATCAAAGTAACCAGGTAACCACTAGGCTACCTGCCGCCCCAAAATATACACCTCACACACATTGTTATGGGCTTAAAAAAGAAGACACCTGTACCATGTCAGATATAGAGTTGAAATTTATAAGTTTTGAGTTTGCATCCCAATATTGCACTTTAAATACATCACAGAAGACTGAAGTATATCAAAACCGTTTGACAAAGAAATACCAGATTTTCAGGTTATTAATTATGAAAAATATTAATAACATTCCACCCATGAGGCCACTATTCATTTGACTGCAGGAAATGGCTACAGCATTTGCAGACTGTCTGTCAGATTCAGTCTTTAACGGTTATCACGTTACACTGTGCGACGTTACCAAATTAAAATCTTGATATCAACCTGGCCAGATTGTATGATTTGCTTCAGTTCTGTCGTCACATTCTGCAATTTGCCTGCAGCGGTGTATTTGATCTCAATGCTTATGCGTGAGTTCTGAATAAATTCAAGTAGGCATCTTAGAAATAGTTTTCAAATACAAACGTTATATGTCCTAACAATTAATTTGATTGGCGATTTTGTGCTTTTATCGAAATCCCACCAGGTAGCCTAATTTCAGATGTGTCATATAAACAAGATTATTTACAGGGAAATCATTCTTCTTACACAGCACGTAGGCTAAACATTTAATTCAAACTACTATATTAATCTGACTATTCACAATCATTTTATTGTTGTGTGTGTACTCAATGGCGGCCGTCTTCTTATTGGTCAGTCACTGGGATCAGCTCATAACACCAGCCACACTACGCGATAGAGGACAAAATATGTGGACACCACTAGAACTTTGTCTGAGCCTACGATTGAATGTAGCGGTACTTAATCGGCACTTAATCGGCAGACCTAGACCCTGTCACACTGAACGAGCCAAGATGTCCGACAATCGTTTAATACCTAAGAATTTGTCCACAACGTGGAAATTTTGTCTGGGACGGCAAAGTCGTGGCATAAAATGGACGAAATTGTACCGTCTGCAAAGGACGTACGAAACATAACATATCATACCAAGTGGAGTGTCCCAGATATACATTTACTATGTTACGTCTAGTCTGAGACCAGGCTGCTAGGGGAGGAATGCTTGTTTCAATAGATAATTGTTCAGCTGTCACATTCACATGCCTGCTGCAGCTATTAGAATGCATATGATAATCTGGACTCTTTGATATATTGCACTAATTAGGACATACTAACCTTTGAAATGGCATGCATCTCACACATTGCCATCAAACCTGCCTGGGAACTCTGTGGTGCTCCGGGGTGAAGTTTCTCCCAGGTGCAGATCTAGGATCAGCTTCCCCTCTCACAACCCTAATTAGTAAGGAACATGCAAAACTGACCCAAAATCAGCATCTAGGGGCATCTTCACCGTACACCAGTTGGAGGTGGTGGGGGAGGGGGATATGTGGTGGTGGGGGGTATTCTATGGTGGTATGCTATTTTCCGGGTGTGTTTTGATCAACCTTTGGTTAGAGCACTGTCTGCTTTAGGTTTCTTGAAACCTACTAAACCCTGATGCATGCTGAAATAACAACCCTGACAATGGTGAGTGATCTCACTCTTTTCCAAATCACAAGCTTGATATCAGTTCAATTCCAATACTATAACTACTTAACATTTCTGTCTCTTAAGCTAATAACAATAACTGGCTAGTAATATCAATGAAATACCTATATTTGTCAATAGATAAAACTGTACCACATTGTACTGATATATTAGTACTCTCTTTTTACCAGTGCAGCTGAGTAGGCGATGAAGAAAAGGAATGACTCTACACCCACACCTTTCTATTCTTGGTTTTGTGAAAAGTGATCACTAAAGAAGAACCTTTGAAACCTCTGCTGAGAAGAGCGATCTCTTCTGTTGATTGTCCAGCAACTTTGCTGTTAATATGGAAAATATATGTTGCTTTTTGTCCTCTCCCCTCTTCTTTTCTTCATCCTTTTTTGAAGGATGGGAATTAAAGGCTATTGCTCAACTCTGCCTGTGAATAGCACGCTGCATTACACCAAACACAAGTGCCTATGTGAATCTTTAGTCCCCGCCCACTTCGCTTTCTATCTGCTGTCTTACTGGTGGCGTCTATCCTTTGATTAGAGCAGGAATGATTCATTCTGGATTCTGAGACTCTGATAGTCACTAAGGAATGTTTGAAGATAATACATCAATGCTTATTATAGAGTATGACGTGTGGGGTTTGCAAAAACAGTTCCCGAAAAAAGTAAGGTTGGGAACCACTGGTTTAGA
Organism: Salvelinus fontinalis; assembly: GCF_029448725.1. Lineage (NCBI taxonomy): Eukaryota > Metazoa > Chordata > Actinopteri > Salmoniformes > Salmonidae > Salvelinus > Salvelinus fontinalis. The sequence goes on from NC_074698.1 coordinate 15,263,862, forward strand.
AGAAATGGATGACCATTGCAATACCAATACAGTAAGGAAGTGTTTAAATAGCTATTATGGGTGAAGGGATAGGGAAGGGTTGTGTTGTTTTTCATTGTTTTAAAATGTGAAACTGTGATTTAAAGCCAAGACAAGTGATTTGCATGCAAAGGCCCCCTCTACCCAAGTCTTGGTCTGTGTGGCCACTGTCCATTGTGAGCCAGTCCCAGACACTGAGTAATGTAACAAATGCCAATCAGTAACATCCGAATAGCCTAATGATGGCATTCTGAATGCTGAGGAAACCATATATCTCACTCCTGTCCTGACTCTGACGATCATTGGGGCTTTTGTCACTTTATAAGTATGTAACCAATGCACACTGACAATGAATGGGCTTCTTTTCATATGGGACTGGAGCTCGGTTGTTAGAATGGCTAAAGTGGAATATGTGTATGACAACCCGTAGTGATTTTTGTAGAGAGATTGAAATGTTTTGTTTAAACATGACGTTTTTGGGCTTTTAAACTCTTGACTATTAAAAGCCAGTTTGTCTAAAACCAATGCTTGTTTAAGCCTCTTACTCATTTCCACCCATGACTCCACCCATGAATCCACCCAGTAATCCAACCATTTTCCCATATCAGCACATCTAATTAAAAGCAGTAAATTCATCTCATCATTGAGTTTTGCTCACCTACTTTGTAGCACATTTTGCAGTACATACAACACAATGCTAATCAGTATGTCATGTATTGAATCTTTCTATGTAAGCAAGATAAGGTCATACATGGATTGATGATGATATAACTTCAAATATCTCTATGTACATACACAATAATAGCCGTTCTCATTGCACCACTCGACATATGATTTCTGGTAACTAGTAGAGCTTTGTATGTTTAAGACGTGCCTTAGTTGACGTGCCTTTGTCAGGTAGGTGTTAACTTCAGTGGGACTTGAGATTGAAGCCCTCTAGAAGAAGGTCTTTTGAGGTGTTTTTATTGGTCAGCCTGTAAAGGTCCAGTATGTGAATGATGACAATAATAAACTGAAGCACCTGTCTACCCCAGGATATGTTTTATAGCTGTGTTTATTATAACATTAGAAGACACACAGTGTCCAACTATGTACACCTACAGTGCCTTGCAAAAGTATTCATCCCCTTGGCGTTTTTCCTATTTTGTTGCATTGCAACCTGTAATTGAAATGCATTTGTATTTCATGTAATGAACATACACAAAATTGTCCAAATTGGTGAAGTGAAATGAAAAAAAATAACTTGTTTAAAAAAATTCTAAAATTCTAAAAACTGAAAAGTGGTGCGTGCATATGTATTCACCCCCTACGCTATGAAGCCTCTAAATAAGATCTGGTGCAACTAATTACCTTCAGAAGTCACATAATTACTTAGATTGCACACAGGTGAACTTTATTTAAGTGTCACATGATCTCAGTATATATACACCTGTTCTGAAAGGCCCCAGAATCTGCAACACCACAAAGCAAGGGGCACCACCACGCAAGCGGCACCATGAAGACCAAGGAGCTCTCCAAACAGGTCAGGGACAAAGGTGTGGAGAAGTACAGATCAGGGTTGGGTTATAAAAAATATCAGAAACTTTGAACATCCCACGGAGCACCATTAAATCCATTATTAAAAAATGTCAAGAATATGGCACCACAACAAACCTGCCAAAAGAGGGCCGCCCACCAAAACTCATGGACCAGGCAAGGAGGGCATTAATCAGAGAGGCAACAAAAAGACCAAAGATAACCCTGAAGGAGCTGCAATGCTCCACAGCGGAGATTGGAGTATCTGTCCATAGGACCACTTTAAGCCGTACGCTCCACAGAGCTGGGCTTTACGGAAGAGTGGCCAGAAAAAAAGCCCTTGCTTAAAGAAAAAAATAAGCAAACACGTTGGGTGTTCGCCTAAAGGCATGTGGGAGACTCCCCAAACATATGGAAGAAGGTTTTTGGCCATCAAGGAAAACGCTATGTCTGGCGCAAACCCAACACCTCTCATCACCCAGAGAACACTATCCCCACAGTGAAGCATGGTGGTGGCAGCATCATGTTGTGGAGATGTTTTTCATTGGCAGGGACTGAGACACTGGTCAGAATTGAAGGAATGATGGATGTCACTAAATACAGGGAAATTCGTGAGGGAAACCTGTTTCAGTCTTCCAGAGATTTGAGACTGGGACGGAGGTTCACCTTCCAGGAGGACAAATGGCCCTAAGCATACTGCTAAAGCAACACTTGAGTGGTTAAAGGGGAAACATTTAAATGTCTTGGAATGGCCTAGTCAAAGCCCAGACCTCAATCCAATTGAGAATCTGTGGTATGACTTAAAGATTGCTGTACACCAGCGGAACCCATCCAATTTGAAGGAGCTGGAGCAGTTTTGCCTTGAAGAATGAGCAAAATCCCAGTGGCTAGATGTGCCAAGCTTATAGAGACATACCCCAAGAGACTTGCAGCTGTAATTGCTGCAAAAGGTGGCTCTACAAAGTATTGACTTTGGGGGGGGGGGGGGGGGGGGGGTGAATAGTTATGCATCCTCAAGTTTTCTGGGGTTTTTTGTGTCTTATTTCTTGTTTGTTTCACAATAAAACATATTTTACATCCTCAAAGTGGTAGGCATGTTGTGTAAATCAAATAATACAACCCCCCCAATAATCAATTTTAATTCCAGGTTGTAAGGCAACAAAATAGGAAAAATGCCAAGGGGGCTGTATACTTTCGCAAGCCACTGTATGTGTATGTCTTACACACACACATAGATAACAATCATGTGTGTGTTTTTTGGGATGTCACGTGTTGTTTGTGTACACTGAGTTTCTGTTATACTGTATGTATCTACTGTGTGTATTGATGAGTGTGAGTTTGTAAGTGTGTTATATAGACCCAGGCATTGGAAGCGATGCCATCATGTCTGTGTGTATCTGTTCTAGGGTGCAAAACGATCAGTTGGCGGCCATCTTTCTCCTGCTGATGCAGAACCAGGAGGCACTAGGGGAGGTGACTGAGGGAGACATGGAGGAGCAGCTCAAACTCTACTCCCTGTAGCAGAATGGGGCAGTTCTGTTATTGTCAACCTTGTATGGGCTGAATGGCCTGTTCCCCTTTTTAAAGTGCAGGTGTCAAGCAGAGCAACTGTCAATGTATAATACCGTATTTATGTTTGACTTATCATGTCAGGTCAGAATGATCCATACCAGACTAAGACAATAGGTTTAATATTCTGACATACAGTAGAGGGATAGGTTAAATGGCATTACCCATAAGACCAAAACAAATTGTACAATACTTGAATGTAAGACACAAGTCTTTATACTGTTCTTGTTCTGTTAACATTGGTTATCGTAAAGTATGGCAATGTTACAGTGGCTTTAAAAATCACATGTTCTTAGAGTATGAACAATTTAATGAACAATCAATTGCAGTAACTTATATTCATTAAGTACATCGATAACACACTTTGTTTATATTACTTACATTTTTTATGAAATATTGTTGGTAAGTCACAAAAACTGTATGTATTTTCAGTTGTAAAGAACTATTTTGGAATGACTTTGTAGTGTTAATATAGGTAATATTGAAATATACACTGAGTGTACAAAACATGACACAGACTGACCAGATGAATCCAGATGAAAGCTATGATCCCTTATTGATGTTACTTGTTAAATTCACTTCAGTCAGTGTGGATGAAGGGGAGGAGACAGGTTAAATAATGATTTTTAAGCCTGGAGACAATTGAGACATGGATTGGGTGAATGGGCAAACAAAAGCTTTAAGTGCTTTGAAGGGGTTATGGGTTGTAGGTGCCAGGTACACCGGTTTGAGTGTGTCAAGAACTGCAAAGCTGCTGGGGTTTTCACGCTCAACAGTTTCCTGTGTGTATCAAGGTCCACCACCCAAAAGACCTCCTGTCGGAAGCATTGGAGTCAACATGGGTCAGCATCCCTGTGGAATGCTTTCGACACCTGTAGAGGCCATGCCCTGACGAATTGAGGCTGTTCTGAGTGAAAGGTGGGTATTAGGTAAGTGTTCCTAATGTTTTGTACACTCAGTGTATGTTTTTCATATATTCTAAGCACTCCATATTTTGAATCAAATCTTTTTAATGGATGTACATACTGTATGGAGATATTTTAGTAGTTTGTTTAGAGTCTCAAGCGATGAGGTTTTAATAGTTAGTACCACAGGTGGCACCTTAATTGGGAAGGACGGGCTCATACTAATGGCTTGAATGGAATAAATGGAATGGTATCACCATTCCATTCACTCCATTCCAGACATTATTTTGAGCCGTCCTCCCCTCAGCAGCCTCATGTGGTTAGTACTCTGGTGTATCTTTTTACCAGTTATTTTATTAAATAATATGACACTCAAAACAGGTCGTGTGATCATGTATTTTTTTATGTGTGTTTGATGGATAATGCTTTTATTTCAACTCTCTGTTTCTACACTCTATGAACAGTTCATTTGATAAATCATGATTTCACATTTTCCTTCAGTAAGTCTAACGCCAACATTATTTTGCTAAACTTCTATAAGAAAAAGCAAACTATGAAATGTTATTTTTTTAAACAACTGTCATAATTGTGTCACATGAACACATACAAGTTGTTTATGCCTTGTCCAACGTTTCTCTGATGATGTGTTGTACATGTGAAACCAGGCAAGGACAAATGAGGTAGGCTACAATGATCTGGTCTAGCTGGTTGAGTAGATGAGTAGATGAGTAGTCTTCCCGCTTGCTGTTTGTCACACTCTTACCATTCCTCTGTGGGGTGGTACCTCTAACATGTTTGAAATAATTAGAGTACATAGTTACACAGTACATGTTTGAAAAACACCTTATCAAAATATAGTTGCTCAGATCGTTATCAAAGTAACCAGGTAACCACTAGGCTACCTGCCGCCCCAAAATATACACCTCACACACATTGTTATGGGCTTAAAAAAGAAGACACCTGTACCATGTCAGATATAGAGTTGAAATTTATAAGTTTTGAGTTTGCATCCCAATATTGCACTTTAAATACATCACAGAAGACTGAAGTATATCAAAACCGTTTGACAAAGAAATACCAGATTTTCAGGTTATTAATTATGAAAAATATTAATAACATTCCACCCATGAGGCCACTATTCATTTGACTGCAGGAAATGGCTACAGCATTTGCAGACTGTCTGTCAGATTCAGTCTTTAACGATTATCACGTTACACTGTGCGACGTTACCAAATTAAAATCTTGATATCAACCTGGCCAGATTGTATGATTTGCTTCAGTTCTGTCGTCACATTCTGCAATTTGCCAGCAGCGGTGTATTTGATCTCAATGCTTATGCGTGAGTTCTGAATAAATTCAAGTAGGCATCTTAGAAATAGTTTTCAAATACAAACGTTATATGTCCTAACAATTAATTTGATTGGCGATTTTGTGCTTTTATCGAAATCCCACCAGGTAGCCTAATTTCAGATGTGTCATATAAACAAGATTATTTACAGGGAAATCGTTCTTCTTACACAGCACGTAGGCTAAACATTTAATTCAAACTACTATATTAATCTGACTATTCACAATCATTTTATTGTTGTGTGTGTACTCAATGGCGGCCGTCTTCTTATTGGTCAGTCACTGGGATCAGCTCATAACACCAGCCACACTACGCGATAAAGGACAAAATATGTGGACACCACTAGAACTTTGTCGGAGCCTACGATTGCATGTAGCGGTACTTAATCGGCACTTAATCGGCAGACCTAGACCCTGTCACACTGAACGAGCCAAGATGTCCGACAATCGTTTACTACCTAAGAATTTGTCCACAACGTGGAAATTTTGTCTGGGACGGCAAAGTCGTGGCATAAAACGGACGAAATTGTACAGTCTGCAAAGGACGTACGAAACATAACATAAGTGGAGTGTCCCAGATATACATTTACTATGTTACGTCTAGTCTGAGACCAGGCTGCTAGGGGAGGAATGCTTGTTTCAATAGATAATTGTTCAGCTGTCACATTCACATGCCTGCTGCAGCTATTAGAATGCATATGATAATCTGGACTCTTTGTTACATTGCACTAATTAGGACATACTAACCTTTGAAATGGCATGCATCTCACACATTGCCATCTAACCTGCCTGGGAACTCTGTGGTGCTCCGGGGTGAAGTTTCTCCCAGGTGCAGATCTAGGATCAGCTTCCCCTCTCACAACCCTAATTAGTAAGGAACATGCAAAACTGACCCAAAATCAGCATCTAGGGGCAACTTCACCGTACACCAGTTGGAGGTGGTGGGGGAGGGGGATATGTGGTGGTGGGGGGTATTCTATGGTGGTATGCTATTTTCCGGGTGTGTTTTGATCAACCTTTGGTTAGAGCACTGTCTGCTTTAGGTTTCTTGAAACCTACTAAACCCTGATGCATGCTGAAATAACAACCCTGACAATGGTGAGTGATCTCACTCTTTTCCAAATCACAAGCTTGATATCAGTTCAATTCCAATACTATAACTACTTAACATTTCTGTCTCTTAAGCTAATAACAATAACTGGCTAGTAATATCAATGAAATACCTATATTTGTCAATAGATAAAACTGTACCACATTGTACTGATATATTAGTACTCTCTTTTTACCAGTGCAGCTGAGTAGGCGATGAAGAAAAGGAATGACTCTACACCCACACCTTTCTATTCTTGGTTTTGTGAAAAGTGATCACTAAAGAAGAACCTTTGAAACCTCTGCTGAGAAGAGCGATCTCTTCTGTTGATTGTCCAGCAACTTTGCTGTTAATATGGAAAATATATGTTGCTTTTTGTCCTCTCCCCTCTTCTTTTCTTCATCCTTTTTTGAAGGATGGGAATTAAAGGCTATTGCTCAACTCTGCCTGTGAATAGCACGCTGCATTACACCAAACACAAGTGCCTATGTGAATCTTTAGTCCCCGCCCACTTCGCTTTCTATCTGCTGTCTTACTGGTGGCGTCTATCCTTTGATTAGAGCAGGAATGATTCATTCTGGATTCTGAGACTCTGATAGTCACTAAGGAATGTTTGAAGATAATACATCAATGCTTATTATAGAGTATGACGTGTGGGGTTTGCAAAAAAAATTCCCGAAAAAAGTAAGGTTGGGAACCACTGGTTTAGAAGAAATGGATGACCATTGCAATACCAATACAGTAAGGAAGTGTTTAAATAGCTATTATGGGTGAAGGGATAGGGAAGGGTTGTGTTGTTTTTCATTGTTTTAAAATGTGAAACTGTGATTTAAAGCCAAGACAAGTGATTTGCATGCAAAGGCCCCCTCTACCCAAGTCTTGGTCTGTGTGGCCACTGTCCATTGTGAGCCAGTCCCAGACACTGAGTAATGTAACAAATGCCAATCAGTAACATCCGAATAGCCTAATGATGGCATTCTGAATGCTGAGGAAACCATATATCTCACTCCTGTCCTGACTCTGACGATCATTGGGGCTTTTGTCACTTTATAAGTATGTAACCAATGCACACTGACAATGAATGGGCTTCTTTTCATATGGGACTGGAGCTCGGTTGTTAGAATGGCTAAAGTGGAATATGTGTATGACAACCCGTAGTGATTTTTGTAGAGAGATTGAAATGTTTTGTTTAAACATGACATTTTTGGGCTTTTAAACTCTTGACTATTAAAAGCCAGTTTGTCTAAAACCAATGCTTGTTTAAGCCTCTTACTCATTTCCACCCATGACTCCACCCATGAATCCACCCAGTAATCCAACCATTTTCCCATATCAGCACATCTAATTAAAAGCAGTAAATTCATCTCATCATTGAGTTTTGCTCACCTACTTTGTAGCACATTTTGCAGTACATACAACACAATGCTAATCAGTATGTCATGTATTGAATCTTTCTATGTAAGCAAGATAAGGTCATACATGGATTGATGATGATATAACTTCAAATATCTCTATGTACATACACAATAATAGCCGTTCTCATTGCACCACTCGACATATGATTTCTGGTAACTAGTAGAGCTTTGTATGTTTAAGACGTGCCTTAGTTGACGTGCCTTTGTCAGGTAGGTGTTAACTTCAGTGGGACTTGAGATTGAAGCCCTCTAGAAGAAGGTCTTTTGAGGTGTTTTTATTGGACAGCCTGTAAAGGTCCAGTATGTGAATGATGACAATAATAAACTGAAGCACCTGTCTACCCCAGGATATGTTTTATAGCTGTGTTTATTATAACATTAGAAGACACACAGTGTCCAACTATGTACACCTACAGTGCCTTGCAAAAGTATTCATCCCCTTGGCGTTTTTCCTATTTTGTTGCATTGCAACCTGTAATTGAAATGCATTTGTATTTCATGTAATGAACATACACAAAATTGTCCAAATTGGTGAAGTGAAATGAAAAAAAATAACTTGTTTAAAAAAATTCTAAAATTCTAAAAACTGAAAAGTGGTGCGTGCATATGTATTCACCCCCTACGCTATGAAGCCTCTAAATAAGATCTGTTGCAACTAATTACCTTCAGAAGTCACATAATTACTTAGATTGCACACAGGTGAACTTTATTTAAGTGTCACATGATCTCAGTATATATACACCTGTTCTGAAAGGCCCCAGAATCTGCAACACCACAAAGCAAGGGGCACCACCACGCAAGCGGCACCATGAAGACCAAGGAGCTCTCCAAACAGGTCAGGGACAAAGGTGTGGAGAAGTACAGATCAGGGTTGGGTTATAAAAAATATCAGAAACTTTGAACATCCCACGGAGCACCATTAAATCCATTATTAAAAAATGTCAAGAATATGGCACCACAACAAACCTGCCAAAAGAGGGCCGCCCACCAAAACTCATGGACCAGGCAAGGAGGGCATTAATCAGAGAGGCAACAAAAAGACCAAAGATAACCCTGAAGGAGCTGCAACGCTCCACAGCGGAGATTGGAGTATCTGTCCATAGGACCACTTTAAGCCGTACGCTCCACAGAGCTGGGCTTTACGGAAGAGTGGCCAGAAAAAAAGCCCTTGCTTAAAGAAAAAAATAAGCAAACACGTTGGGTGTTCGCCTAAAGGCATGTGGGAGACTCCCCAAACATATGGAAGAAGGTTTTTGGCCATCAAGGAAAACGCTATGTCTGGCGCAAACCCAACACCTCTCATCACCCAGAGAACACTATCCCCACAGTGAAGCATGGTGGTGGCAGCATCATGTTGTGGAGATGTTTTTCATTGGCAGGGACTGAGACACTGGTCAGAATTGAAGGAATGATGGATGTCACTAAATACAGGGAAATTCGTGAGGGAAACCTGTTTCAGTCTTCCAGAGATTTGAGACTGGGACGGAGGTTCACCTTCCAGGAGGACAAATGGCCCTAAGCATACTGCTAAAGCAACACTTGAGTGGTTAAAGGGGAAACATTTAAATGTCTTGGAATGGCCTCGTCAAAGCCCAGACCTCAATCCAATTGAGAATCTGTGGTATGACTTAAAGATTGCTGTACACCAGCGGAACCCATCCAATTTGAAGGAGCTGGAGCAGTTTTGCCTTGAAGAATGAGCAAAATCCCAGTGGCTAGATGTGCCAAGCTTATAGAGACATACCCCAAGAGACTTGCAGCTGTAATTGCTGCAAAAGGTGGCTCTACAAAGTATTGACTTTGGGGGGGGGGGGGGGGGGGGGGTGAATAGTTATGCATCCTCAAGTTTTCTGGGGTTTTTTGTGTCTTATTTCTTGTTTGTTTCACAATAAAACATATTTTACATCCTCAAAGTGGTAGGCATGTTGTGTAAATCAAATAATACAACCCCCCCAATAATCAATTTTAATTCCAGGTTGTAAGGCAACAAAATAGGAAAAATGCCAAGGGGGCTGTATACTTTCGCAAGCCACTGTATGTGTATGTCTTACACACACACATAGATAACAATCATTTGTGTGTTTTTTGGGATGTCACGTGTTGTTTGTGTACACTGAGTTTCTGTTATACTGTATGTATCTACTGTGTGTATTGATGAGTGTGAGTTTGTAAGTGTGTTATATAGACCCAGGCATTGGAAGCGATGCCATCATGTCTGTGTGTATCTGTTCTAGGGTGCAAAACGATCAGTTGGCGGCCATCTTTCTCCTGCTGATGCAGAACCAGGAGGCACTAGGGGAGGTGACTGAGGGAGACATGGAGGAGCAGCTCAAACTCTACTCCCTGTAGCAGAATGGGGCAGTTCTGTTATTGTCAACCTTGTATGGGCTGAATGGCCTGTTCCCCTTTTTAAAGTGCAGGTGTCAAGCAGAGCAACTGTCAATGTATAATACCGTATTTATGTTTGACTTATCATGTCAGGTCAGAATGATCCATACCAGACTAAGACAATAGGTTTAATATTCTGACATACAGTAGAGGGATAGGTTAAATGGCATTACCCATAAGACCAAAACAAATTGTACAATACTTGAATGTAAGACACAAGTCTTTATACTGTTCTTGTTCTGTTAACATTGGTTATCGTAAAGTATGGCAATGTTACAGTGGCTTTAAAAATCACATGTTCTTAGAGTATGAACAATTTAATGAACAATCAATTGCAGTAACTTATATTCATTAAGTACATCGATAACACACTTTGTTTATATTACTTACATTTTTTATGAAATATTGTTGGTAAGTCACAAAAACTGTATGTATTTTCAGTTGTAAAGAACTATTTTGGAATGACTTTGTAGTGTTAATATAGGTAATATTGAAATATACACTGAGTGTACAAAACATGACACAGACTGACCAGATGAATCCAGATGAAAGCTATGATCCCTTATTGATGTTACTTGTTAAATTCACTTCAGTCAGTGTGGATGAAGGGGAGGAGACAGGTTAAATAATGATTTTTAAGCCTGGAGACAATTGAGACATGGATTGGGTGAATGGGCAAACAAAAGCTTTAAGTGCTTTGAAGGGGTTATGGGTTGTAGGTGCCAGGTACACCGGTTTGAGTGTGTCAAGAACTGCAAAGCTGCTGGGGTTTTCACGCTCAACAGTTTCCTGTGTGTATCAAGGTCCACCACCCAAAAGACCTCCTGTCGGAAGCATTGGAGTCAACATGGGTCAGCATCCCTGTGGAATGCTTTCGACACCTGTAGAGGCCATGCCCTGACGAATTGAGGCTGTTCTGAGTGAAAGGTGGGTATTAGGTAAGTGTTCCTAATGTTTTGTACACTCAGTGTATGTTTTTCATATATTCTAAGCACTCCATATTTTGAATCAAATCTTTTTAATGGATGTACATACTGTATGGAGATATTTTAGTAGTTTGTTTAGAGTCTCAAGCGATGAGGTTTTAATAGTTAGTACCACAGGTGGCACCTTAATTGGGAAGGACGGGCTCATACTAATGGCTTGAATGGAATAAATGGAATGGTATCACCATTCCATTCACTCCATTCCAGACATTATTTTGAGCCGTCCTCCCCTCAGCAGCCTCATGTGGTTAGTACTCTGGTGTATCTTTTTACCAGTTATTTTATTAAATAATATGACACTCAAAACAGGTCGTGTGATCATGTATTTTTTTATGTGTGTTTGATGGATAATGCTTTTATTTCAACTCTCTGTTTCTACACTCTATGAACAGTTCATTTGATAAATCATGATTTCACATTTTCCTTCAGTAAGTCTAACGCCAACATTATTTTGCTAAACTTCTATAAGAAAAAGCAAACTATGAAATGTTATTTTTTTAAACAACTGTCATAATTGTGTCACATGAACACATACAAGTTGTTTATGCCTTGTCCAACGTTTCTCTGATGATGTGTTGTACATGTGAAACCAGGCAAGGACAAATGAGGTAGGCTACAATGATCTGGTCTAGCTGGTTGAGTAGATGAGTAGATGAGTAGTCTTCCCGCTTGCTGTTTGTCACACTCTTACCATTCCTCTGTGGGGTGGTACCTCTAACATGTTTGAAATAATTAGAGTACATAGTTACACAGTACATGTTTGAAAAACACCTTATCAAAATATAGTTGCTCAGATCGTTATCAAAGTAACCAGGTAACCACTAGGCTACCTGCCGCCCCAAAATATACACCTCACACACATTGTTATGGGCTTAAAAAAGAAGACACCTGTACCATGTCAGATATAGAGTTGAAATGTATAAGTTTTGAGTTTGCATCCCAATATTGCACTTTAAATACATCACAGAAGACTGAAGTATATCAAAACCGTTTGACAAAGAAACACCAGATTTTCAGGTTATTAATTATGAAAAATATGAATAACATTCCACCCATGAGGCCACTATTCATTTGACTGCAGGAAATGGCTACAGCATTTGCAGACTGTCTGTCAGATTCAGTCTTTAACGATTATCACGTTACACTGTGCGACGTTACCAAATTAAAATCTTGAGATTAACCTGGCCAGATTGTATGATTTGCTTCAGTTCTGTCGTCACATTCTGCAATTTTCCTGCAGCGGTGTATTTGATCTCAATGCTTATGCGTGAGTTCTGAATAAATTCAAGTAGGCATCTTAGAAATAGTTTTCAAATACAAACGTTATATGTCCTAACAATTAATTTGATTGGCGATTTTGTGCATTTATCAAAATCCCACCAGGTAGCCTAATTTCAGATGTGTCATTTAAACAAGATTATTTACAGGGAAATCGTTCTTCTTACACAGCACGTAGGCTAAACATTTAATTCAAACTACTATATTAATCTGACTATTCACAATCATTTTATTGTTGTGTGTGTACTCAATGGCGGCCGTCTTCTTATTGGTCAGTCACTGGGATCAGCTCATAACACCAGCCACACTACGCGATAGAGGACAAAATATGTGGACACCACTAGAACTTTGTCTGAGCCTACGATTGAATGTAGCGGTACTTAATCGGCACTTAATCGGCAGACCTAGACCCTGTCACACTGAACGAGCCAAGATGTCCGACAATCGTTTAATACCTAAGAATTTGTCCACAACGTGGAAATTTTGTCTGGGACGGCAAAGTCGTGGCATAAAATGGACGAAATTGTACCGTCTGCAAAGGACGTACGAAACATAACATATCATACCAAGTGGAGTGTCCCAGATATACATTTACTATGTTACGTCTAGTCTGAGACCAGGCTGCTAGGGGAGGAATGCTTGTTTCAATAGATAATTGTTCAGCTGTCACATTCACATGCCTGCTGCAGCTATTAGAATGCATATGATAATCTGGACTCTTTGTTACATTGCACTAATTAGGACATACTAACCTTTGAAATGGCATGCATCTCACACATTGCCATCTAACCTGCCTGGGAACTCTGTGGTGCTCCGGGGTGAAGTTTCTCCCAGGTGCAGATCTAGGATCAGCTTCCCCTCTCACAACCCTAATTAGTAAGGAACATGCAAAACTGACCCAAAATCAGCATCTAGGGGCAACTTCACCGTACACCAGTTGGAGGTGGTGGGGGAGGGGGATATGTGGTGGTGGGGGGTATTCTATGGTGGTATGCTATTTTCCGGGTGTGTTTTGATCAACCTTTGGTTAGAGCACTGTCTGCTTTAGGTTTCTTGAAACCTACTAAACCCTGATGCATGCTGAAATAACAACCCTGACAATGGTGAGTGATCTCACTCTTTTCCAAATCACAAGCTTGATATCAGTTCAATTCCAATACTATAACTACTTAACATTTCTGTCTCTTAAGCTAATAACAATAACTGGCTAGTAATATCAATGAAATACCTATATTTGTCAATAGATAAAACTGTACCACATTGTACTGATATATTAGTACTCTCTTTTTACCAGTGCAGCTGAGTAGGCGATGAAGAAAAGGAATGACTCTACACCCACACCTTTCTATTCTTGGTTTTGTGAAAAGTGATCACTAAAGAAGAACCTTTGAAACCTCTGCTGAGAAGAGCGATCTCTTCTGTTGATTGTCCAGCAACTTTGCTGTTAATATGGAAAATATATGTTGCTTTTTGTCCTCTCCCCTCTTCTTTTCTTCATCCTTTTTTGAAGGATGGGAATTAAAGGCTATTGCTCAACTCTGCCTGTGAATAGCACGCTGCATTACACCAAACACAAGTGCCTATGTGAATCTTTAGTCCCCGCCCCCTTCGCTTTCTATCTGCTGTCTTACTGGCGGCGTCTATCCTTTGATTAGAGCAGGAATGATTCATTCTGGATTCTGAGACTCTGATAGTCACTAAGGAACATTTGAATATAATACATCAATGCTTATTACAGAGTATGACGTGTGGGGTTTGCAAAAAAAGTTCCCGAAAAAAGTAAGGTTGGGAACCACTGGTTTAGAAGAAATGGATGACCATTGCAATACCAATACAGTAAGGAAGTGTTTAAATAGCTATTATGGGTGAAGGGGTAGGGAAGGGTTGTGTTGTTTTTCATTGTTTTAAAATGTGAAACTGTGATTTAAAGCCAAGACAAGTAATTTGCATGCAAAGGCCCCCTCTACCCAAGTCTTGGTCTGTGTGGCCACTGTCCATTGTGAGCCAGTCCCAGACACTAAGTAATGTAACAAATGCCAATCAGTAACATCCGAATAGCCTAATGATGGCATTCTGAATGCTGAGGAAACCATATATCTCACTCCTGTCCTGACTCTGACGATCATTGGGGCTTTTGTCACTTTATAAGTATGTAACCAATGCACACTGACAATGAATGGGCTTCTTTTCATATGGGACTGGAGCTCGGTTGTTAGAATGGCTAAAGTGGAATATGTGTATGACAACCCGTAGTGATTTTTGTAGAGAGATTGAAATGTTTTGTTTAAACATGACGTTTTTGGGCTTTTAAACTCTTGACTATTAAAAGCCAGTTTGTCTAAAACCAATGCTTGTTTAAGCCTCTTACTCATTTCCACCCATGACTCCACCCATGAATCCACCCAGTAATCCAACCATTTTCCCATATCAGCACATCTAATTAAAAGCAGTAAATTCATCTCATCATTGAGTTTTGCTCACCTACTTTGTAGCACATTTTGCAATACATACAACACAATGCTAATCAGTATGTCATGTATTGAATCTTTCTATGTAAGCAAGATAAGGTCATACATGGATTGATGATGATATAACTTCAAATATCTCTATGTACATACACAATAATAGCCGTTCTCATTGCACCACTCGACATATGATTTCTGGTAACTAGTAGAGCTTTGTATGTTTAAGACGTGCCTTAGTTGACGTGCCTTTGTCAGGTAGGTGTTAACTTCAGTGGGACTTGAGATTGAAGCCCTCTAGAAGAAGGTCTTTTGAGGTGTTTTTATTGGACAGCCTGTAAAGGTCCAGTATGTGAATGATGACAATAATAAACTGAAGCACCTGTCTACCCCAGGATATGTTTTATAGCTGTGTTTATTATAACATTAGAAGACACACAGTGTCCAACTATGTACACCTACAGTGCCTTGCAAAAGTATTCATCCCCCTTGGCGTTTTTCCTATTTTGTTGCATTGCAACCTGTAATTGAAATGTATTTGTATTTCATGTAATGAACATACACAAAATAGTCCAAATTGGTGAAGTGAAATGAAAAAAAATAACTTGTTTAAAAGAAATCTAAAATTCAAAAAAACTGAAAAGTGGTGCGTGCATATGTATTCACCCCCTACGCTATGAAGCCCCTAAATAAGATCTGGTGCAACCAATTACCTTCAGAAGTCACATAATTACTTAGATTGCACACAGGTGAACTTTATTTAAGTGTCACATGATCTGTCACATGATCTCAGTATATATACACCTGTTCTGAAAGGCCCCAGAGTCTGCAACACCACAAAGCAAGGGGCAACACCACACAAGCGGCACCATGAAGACCAAGGAGCTCTCCAAACAGGTCAGGGACAAAGTTGTGGAGAAGTACAGATCAGGGATGGGTTTTGAAAAAATATCAGAAACTTTGAACATCCCACGGAACACCATTAAATCCATTATTAAAAAATGTAAAAAATATGGCACCACAACAAACCTGCCAAGAGAGGGCCGCCCACCAAAACTCATGGACCAGGCAAGGAGGGCATTAATCAGAGAGGCAACAAAGAGACCAAAGATAACCCTGAAGGAGCTGCAACGCTCCACAGCGGAGATTGGAGTATCTGTCCATAGGACCACTTTAAGCCGTACGCTCCACAGAGCTGGGCTTTACGGAAGAGTGGCCAGAAAAAAAGCCCTTGCTTAAAGAAAAAAATAAGCAAACACGTTGGGTGTTCGCCTAAAGGCATGTGGGAGACTCCCCAAACATATGGAAGAAGGTTTTTGGCCATCAAGGAAAACGCTATGTCTGGCGCAAACCCAACACCTCTCATCACCCAGAGAACACTATCCCCACAGTGAAGCATGGTGGTGGCAGCATCATGTTGTGGAGATGTTTTTCATTGGCAGGGACTGAGACACTGGTCAGAATTGAAGGAATGATGGATGTCACTAAATACAGGGAAATTCGTGAGGGAAACCTGTTTCAGTCTTCCAGAGATTTGAGACTGGGACGGAGGTTCACCTTCCAGGAGGACAAATGGCCCTAAGCATACTGCTAAAGCAACACTTGAGTGGTTAAAGGGGAAACATTTAAATGTCTTGGAATGGCCTAGTCAAAGCCCAGACCTCAATCCAATTGAGAATCTGTGGTATGACTTAAAGATTGCTGTACACCAGCGGAACCCATCCAATTTGAAGGAGCTGGAGCAGTTTTGCCTTGAAGAATGAGCAAAATCCCAGTGGCTAGATGTGCCAAGCTTATAGAGACATACCCCAAGAGACTTGCAGCTGTAATTGCTGCAAAAGGTGGCTCTACAAAGTATTGACTTTGGGGGGGGTGAATAGTTATGCATCCTCAAGTTTTCTGTTTTTTTTGTGTCTTATTTCTTGTTTGTTTCACAATAAAACATATTTTGCATCCTCAAAGTGGTAGGCATGTTGTGTAAATCAAACAATACAAACTCCCCAATAATCAATTTTAATTCCAGGTTGTAAGGCAACAAAATAGGAAAAATGCCAAGGGGGGTGTATACTTTCGCAAGCTACTGTATGTGTATGTCTTACACACACACATAGATAACAATCATGTGTGTGTTTTTTGGGATGTCACGTGTTGTTTGTGTACACTGAGTTTCTGTTATACTGTATGTATCTACTGTGTGTATTGATGAGTGTGAGTTTGTAAGTGTGTTATATAGACCCAGGCATTGGAAGCGATGCCATCATGTCTGTGTGTATCTGTTCTAGGGTGCAAAACGATCAGTTGGCGGCCATCTTTCTCCTGCTGATACAGAACCAGGAGGCACTAGAGGAGGTGACTGAGGGAGACATGGAGGAGCAGCTCAAACTCTACTCCCTGTAGCAGAATGGGGCAGTTCTGTTATTGTCAACCTTGTATGGGCTGAATGGCCTGTTCCCCTTTTTAAAGTGCAGGTGTCAAGCAGAGCAACTGTCAATGTATAATACCGTATTTATGTTTGACTTATCATGTCAGGTCAGAATGATCCATACCAGACTAAGACAATAGGTTTAATATTCTGACATACAGTAGAGGGATAGGTTAAATGGCATTACCCATAAGACCAAAACAAATTGTACAATACTTGAATGTAAGACACAAGTCTTTATACTGTTCTTGTTCTGTTAACATTGGTTATCGTAAAGTATGGCAATGTTACAGTGGCTTTAAAAATCACATGTTCTTAGAGTATGAACAATTTAATGAACAATCAATTGCAGTAACTTATATTCATTAAGTACATCGATAACACACTTTGTTTATATTACTTACATTTTTTATGAAATATTGTTGGTAAGTCACAAAAACTGTATGTATTTTCAGTTGTAAAGAACTATTTTGGAATGACTTTGTAGTGTTAATATAGGTAATATTGAAATATACACTAAGTGTACAAAACATGACACAGACTGACCAGATGAATCCAGATGAAAGCTATGATCCCTTATTGATGTTACTTGTTAGATTCACTTCAGTCAATGTGGATGAAGTGGAGGAGACAGGTTAAATAATGATTTTTAAGCCTGGAGACAATTGAGACATGGATTGGGTGAATGGGCAAACAAAAGCTTTAAGTGCTTTGAAGGGGTTATGGGTTGTAGGTGCCAGGTACACCTCAAGAACTGCAAAGCTGCTGTGGTTTTCACGCTCAACAGTTTCCTGTGTGTATCAAGGTCCACCACCCAAAAGACCTCCTGTCGGAAGCATTGGAGTCAACATGGGTCAGCATCCCTGTGGAATGCTTTCGACACCTGTAGAGGCCATGCCCTGACGAATTGAGGCTGTTCTGAGTGAAAGGTGGGTATTAGGTAAGTGTTCCTAATGTTTTGTACACTCAGTGTATGTTTTTCATATATTCTAAGCACTCCATATTTTGAATCAAATCTTTTTAATGGATGTACATACTGTATGGAGATATTTTAGTAGTTTGTTTAGAGTCTCAAGCGATGAGGTTTTAATAGTTAGTACCACAGGTGGCACCTTAATTGGGAAGGACGGGCTCATACTAATGGCTTGAATGGAATAAATGGAATGGTATCACCATTCCATTCACTCCATTCCAGACATTATTTTGAGCCGTCCTCCCCTCAGCAGCCTCATGTGGTTAGTACTCTGGTGTATCTTTTTACCAGTTATTTTATTAAATAATATGACACTCAAAACAGGTCGTGTGATCATGTATTTTTTTATGTGTGTTTGATGGATAATGCTTTTATTTCAACTCTCTGTTTCTACACTCTATGAACAGTTCATTTGATAAATCATGATTTCACATTTTCCTTCAGTAAGTCTAACGCCAACATTATTTTGCTAAACTTCTATAAGAAAAAGCAAACTATGAAATGTTCTTTTTTTAAACAACTGTCATAATTGTGTCACATGAACACATACAAGTTGTTTATGCCTTGTCCAACGTTTCTCTGATGATGTGTTGTACATGTGAAACCAGGCAAGGACAAATGAGGTAGGCTACAATGATCTGGTCTAGCTGGTTGAGTAGATGAGTAGATGAGTAGTCTTCCCGCTTGCTGTTTGTCACACTCTTACCATTCCTCTGTGGGGTGGTACCTCTAACATGTTTGAAATAATTAGAGTACATAGTTACACAGTACATGTTTGAAAAACACCTTATCAAAATATAGTTGCTCAGATCGTTATCAAAGTAACCAGGTAACCACTAGGCTACCTGCCGCCCCAAAATATACACCTCACACACATTGTTATGGGCTTAAAAAAGAAGACACCTGTACCATGTCAGATATAGAGTTGAAATGTATAAGTTTTGAGTTTGCATCCCAATATTGCACATTAAATACATCACAGAAGACTGAAGTATATCAAAACCGTTTGACGAAGAAATACCAGATTTTCAGGTTATTAATTATGAAAAATATTAATAACATTCCACCCATGAGGCCACTATTCATTTGACTGCAGGAAATGGCTACAGCATTTGCAGACTGTCTGTCAGATTCAGTCTTTAACGGTTATCACGTTACACTGTGCGACGTTACCAAATTAAAATCTTGATATCAACCTGGCCAGATTGTATGATTTGCTTCAGTTCTGTCGTCACATTCTGCAATTTGCCTGCAGCGGTGTATTTGATCTCAATGCTTATGCGTGAGTTCTGAATAAATTCAAGTAGGCATCTTAGAAATAGTTTTCAAATACAAACGTTATATGTCCTAACAATTAATTTGATTGGCGATTTTGTGCTTTTATCGAAATCCCACCAGGTAGCCTAATTTCAGATGTGTCATATAAACAAGATTATTTACAGGGAAATCATTCTTCTTACACAGCACGTAGGCTAAACATTTAATTCAAACTACTATATTAATCTGACTATTCACAATCATTTTATTGTTGTGTGTGTACTCAATGGCGGCCGTCTTCTTATTGGTCAGTCACTGGGATCAGCTCATAACACCAGCCACACTACGCGATAGAGGACAAAATATGTGGACACCACTAGAACTTTGTCTGAGCCTACGATTGAATGTAGCGGTACTTAATCGGCACTTAATCGGCAGACCTAGACCCTGTCACACTGAACGAGCCAAGATGTCCGACAATCGTTTACTACCTAAGAATTTGTCCACAACGTGGAAATTTTGTCTGGGACGGCAAAGTCGTGGCATAAAATGGACGAAATTGTACCGTCTGCAAAGGACGTACGAAACATAACATATCATACCAAGTGGAGTGTCCCAGATATACATTTACTATGTTACGTCTAGTCTGAGACCAGGCTGCTAGGGGAGGAATGCTTGTTTCAATAGATAATTGTTCAGCTGTCACATTCACATGCCTGCTGCAGCTATTAGAATGCATATGATAATCTGGACTCTTTGATATATTGCACTAATTAGGACATACTAACCTTTGAAATGGCATGCATCTCACACATTGCCATCTAACCTGCCTGGGAACTCTGTGGTGCTCCGGGGTGAAGTTTCTCCCAGGTGCAGATCTAGGATCAGCTTCCCCTCTCACAACCCTAATTAGTAAGGAACATGCAAAACTGACCCAAAATCAGCATCTAGGGGCATCTTCACCGTACACCAGTTGGAGGTGGTGGGGGAGGGGGATATGTGGTGGTGGGGGGTATTCTATGGTGGTATGCTATTTTCCGGGTGTGTTTTGATCAACCTTTGGTTAGAGCACTGTCTGCTTTAGGTTTCTTGAAACCTACTAAACCCTGATGCATGCTGAAATAACAACCCTGACAATGGTGAGTGATCTCACTCTTTTCCAAATCACAAGCTTGATATCAGTTCAATTCCAATACTATAACTACTTAACATTTCTGTCTCTTAAGCTAATAACAATAACTGGCTAGTAATATCAATGAAATACCTATATTTGTCAATAGATAAAACTGTACCACATTGTACTGATATATTAGTACTCTCTTTTTACCAGTGCAGCTGAGTAGGCGATGAAGAAAAGGAATGACTCTACACCCACACCTTTCTATTCTTGGTTTTGTGAAAAGTGATCACTAAAGAAGAACCTTTGAAACCTCTGCTGAGAAGAGCGATCTCTTCTGTTGATTGTCCAGCAACTTTGCTGTTAATATGGAAAATATATGTTGCTTTTTGTCCTCTCCCCTCTTCTTTTCTTCATCCTTTTTTGAAGGATGGGAATTAAAGGCTATTGCTCAACTCTGCCTGTGAATAGCACGCTGCATTACACCAAACACAAGTGCCTATGTGAATCTTTAGTCCCCGCCCACTTCGCTTTCTATCTGCTGTCTTACTGGTGGCGTCTATCCTTTGATTAGAGCAGGAATGATTCATTCTGGATTCTGAGACTCTGATAGTCACTAAGGAATGTTTGAAGATAATACATCAATGCTTATTATAGAGTATGACGTGTGGGGTTTGCAAAAACAGTTCCCGAAAAAAGTAAGGTTGGGAACCACTGGTTTAGAAGAAATGGATGACCATTGCAATACCAATACAGTAAGGAAGTGTTTAAATAGCTATTATGGGTGAAGGGATAGGGAAGGGTTGTGTTGTTTTTCATTGTTTTAAAATGTGAAACTGTGATTTAAAGCCAAGACAAGTGATTTGCATGCAAAGGCCCCCTCTACCCAAGTCTTGGTCTGTGTGGCCACTGTCCATTGTGAGCCAGTCCCAGACACTGAGTAATGTAACAAATGCCAATCAGTAACATCCGAATAGCCTAATGATGGCATTCTGAATGCTGAGGAAACCATATATCTCACTCCTGTCCTGACTCTGACGATCATTGGGGCTTTTGTCACTTTATAAGTATGTAACCAATGCACACTGACAATGAATGGGCTTCTTTTCATATGGGACTGGAGCTCGGTTGTTAGAATGGCTAAAGTGGAATATGTGTATGACAACCCGTAGTGATTTTTGTAGAGAGATTGAAATGTTTTGTTTAAACATGACGTTTTTGGGCTTTTAAACTCTTGACTATTAAAAGCCAGTTTGTCTAAAACCAATGCTTGTTTAAGCCTTTTACTCATTTCCACCCATGACTCCACCCATGAATCCACCCAGTAATCCAACCATTTTCCCATATCAGCACATCTAATTAAAAGCAGTAAATTCATCTCATCATTGAGTTTTGCTCACCTACTTTGTAGCACATTTTGCAGTACATACAACACAATGCTAATCAGTATGTCATGTATTGAATCTTTCTATGTAAGCAAGATAAGGTCATACATGGATTGATGATGATATAACTTCAAATATCTCTATGTACATACACAATAATAGCCGTTCTCATTGCACCACTCGACATATGATTTCTGGTAACTAGTAGAGCTTTGTATGTTTAAGACGTGCCTTAGTTGACGTGCCTTTGTCAGGTAGGTGTTAACTTCAGTGGGACTTGAGATTGAAGCCCTCTAGAAGAAGGTCTTTTGAGGTGTTTTTATTGGACAGCCTGTAAAGGTCCAGTATGTGAATGATGACAATAATAAACTGAAGCACCTGTCTACCCCAGGATATGTTTTATAGCTGTGTTTATTATAACATTAGAAGACACACAGTGTCCAACTATGTACACCTACAGTGCCTTGCAAAAGTATTCATCCCCCTTGGCGTTTTTCCTATTTTGTTGCATTGCAACCTGTAATTGAAATGTATTTGTATTTCATGTAATGAACATACACAAAATAGTCCAAATTGGTGAAGTGAAATGAAAAAAAATAACTTGTTTAAAAAAATTATAAAATTCAAAAAAACTGAAAAGTGGTGCGTGCATATATATTCACCCCCTACGCTATGAAGCCCTTAAATAAGATCTGGTGCAACCAATTACCTTCAGAAGTCACATAATTACTTAGATTGCACACAGGTGAACTTTATTTAAGTGTCACATGACCTGTCACATGATCTCAGTATATATACACCTGTTCTGAAAGGCCCCAGAGTCTGCAACACCACAAAGCAAGGGGCAACACCACGCAAGCGGCACCATGAAGACCAAGGAGCTCTCCAAACAGGTCAGGGACAAAGTTGTGGAGAAGTACAGATCAGGGTTGGGTTATAAAAAAATATCAGAAACTTTGAACATCCCACGGAGCACCATTAAATCCATTATTAAAAAATGTCAAGAATATGGCACCACAACAAACCTGCCAAGAGAGGGCCGCCCACCAAAACTCATGGACCAGGCAAGGAGGGCATTAATCAGAGAGGCAACAAAGAGACCAAAGATAACCCTGAAGGAGCTGCAACGCTCCACAGCGGAGATTGGAGTATCTGTCCATAGGACCACTTTAAGCCGTACGCTCCACAGAGCTGGGCTTTACGGAAGAGTGGCCAGAAAAAAAGCCCTTGCTTAAAGAAAAAAATAAGCAAACACGTTTGGTGTTCGCCAAAAGGCATGTGGGAGACTCCCCAAACATATGGAAGAAGGTTTTTGGCCATCAAGGAAAACGCTATGTCTGGCGCAAACCCAACACCTCTCATCACCCAGAGAACACTATCCCCACAGTGAAGCATGGTGGTGGCAGCATCATGTTGTGGAGATGTTTTTCATTGGCAGGGACTGAGACACTGGTCAGAATTGAAGGAATGATGGATGTCACTAAATACAGGGAAATTCGTGAGGGAAACCTGTTTCAGTCTTCCAGAGATTTGAGACTGGGACGGAGGTTCACCTTCCAGGAGGACAAATGGCCCTAAGCATACTGCTAAAGCAACACTTGAGTGGTTAAAGGGGAAACATTTAAATGTCTTGGAATGGCCTAGTCAAAGCCCAGACCTCAATCCAATTGAGAATCTGTGGTATGACTTAAAGATTGCTGTACACCAGCGGAACCCATCCAATTTGAAGGAGCTGGAGCAGTTTTGCCTTGAAGAATGAGAAAAATCCCAGTGGCTAGATGTGCCAAGCTTATAGAGACATACCCCAAGAGACTTGCAGCTGTAATTGCTGCAAAAGGTGGCTCTACAAAGTATTGACTTTGGGGGGGGTGAATAGTTATGCATCCTCAAGTTTTCTGTTTTTTTTGTGTCTTATTTCTTGTTTGTTTCACAATAAAACATATTTTGCATCCTCAAAGTGGTAGGCATGTTGTGTAAATCAAACAATACAAACTCCCCAATAATCAATTTTAATTCCAGGTTGTAAGGCAACAAAATAGGAAAAATGCCAAGGGGGGTGTATACTTTCGCAAGCTACTGTATGTGTATGTCTTACACACACACATAGATAACAATCATGTGTGTGTTTTTTGGGATGTCACGTGTTGTTTGTGTACACTGAGTTTCTGTTATACTGTATGTATCTACTGTGTGTATTGATGAGTGTGAGTTTGTAAGTGTGTTATATAGACCCAGGCATTGGAAGCGATGCCATCATGTCTGTGTGTATCTGTTCTAGGGTGCAAAACGATCAGTTGGCGGCCATCTTTCTCCTGCTGATACAGAACCAGGAGGCACTAGAGGAGGTGACTGAGGGAGACATGGAGGAGCAGCTCAAACTCTACTCCCTGTAGCAGAATGGGGCAGTTCTGTTATTGTCAACCTTGTATGGGCTGAATGGCCTGTTCCCCTTTTTAAAGTGCAGGTGTCAAGCAGAGCAACTGTCAATGTATAATACCGTATTTATGTTTGACTTATCATGTCAGGTCAGAATGATCCATACCAGACTAAGACAATAGGTTTAATATTCTGACATACAGTAGAGGGATAGGTTAAATGGCATTACCCATAAGACCAAAACAAATTGTACAATACTTGAATGTAAGACACAAGTCTTTATACTGTTCTTGTTCTGTTAACATTGGTTATCGTAAAGTATGGCAATGTTACAGTGGCTTTAAAAATCACATGTTCTTAGAGTATGAACAATTTAATGAACAATCAATTGCAGTAACTTATATTCATTAAGTACATCGATAACACACTTTGTTTATATTACTTACATTTTTTATGAAATATTGTTGGTAAGTCACAAAAACTGTATGTATTTTCAGTTGTAAAGAACTATTTTGGAATGACTTTGTAGTGTTAATATAGGTAATATTGAAATATACACTAAGTGTACAAAACATGACACAGACTGACCAGATGAATCCAGATGAAAGCTATGATCCCTTATTGATGTTACTTGTTAAATTCACTTCAGTCAGTGTGGATGAAGGGGAGGAGACAGGTTAAATAATGATTTTTAAGCCTGGAGACAATTGAGACATGGATTGGGTGAATGGGCAAACAAAAGCTTTAAGTGCTTTGAAGGGGTTATGGGTTGTAGGTGCCAGGTACACCGGTTTGAGTGTGTCAAGAACTGCAAAGCTGCTGGGGTTTTCACGCTCAACAGTTTCCTGTGTGTATCAAGGTCCACCACCCAAAAGACCTCCTGTCGGAAGCATTGGAGTCAACATGGGTCAGCATCCCTGTGGAATGCTTTCGACACCTGTAGAGGCCATGCCCTGACGAATTGAGGCTGTTCTGAGTGAAAGGTGGGTATTAGGTAAGTGTTCCTAATGTTTTGTACACTCAGTGTATGTTTTTCATATATTCTAAGCACTCCATATTTTGAATCAAATCTTTTTAATGGATGTACATACTGTATGGAGATATTTTAGTAGTTTGTTTAGAGTCTCAAGCGATGAGGTTTTAATAGTTAGTACCACAGGTGGCACCTTAATTGGGAAGGACGGGCTCATACTAATGGCTTGAATGGAATAAATGGAATGGTATCACCATTCCATTCACTCCATTCCAGACATTATTTTGAGCCGTCCTCCCCTCAGCAGCCTCATGTGGTTAGTACTCTGGTGTATCTTTTTACCAGTTATTTTATTAAATAATATGACACTCAAAACAGGTCGTGTGATCATGTATTTTTTTATGTGTGTTTGATGGATAATGCTTTTATTTCAACTCTCTGTTTCTACACTCTATGAACAGTTCATTTGATAAATCATGATTTCACATTTTCCTTCAGTAAGTCTAACGCCAACATTATTTTGCTAAACTTCTATAAGAAAAAGCAAACTATGAAATGTTATTTTTTTAAACAACTGTCATAATTGTGTCACATGAACACATACAAGTTGTTTATGCCTTGTCCAACGTTTCTCTGATGATGTGTTGTACATGTGAAACCAGGCAAGGACAAATGAGGTAGGCTACAATGATATGGTCTAGCTGGTTGAGTAGATGAGTAGATGAGTAGTCTTCCCGCTTGCTGTTTGTCACACTCTTACCATTCCTCTGTGGGGTGGTACCTCTAACATGTTTGAAATAATTAGAGTACATAGTTACACAGTACATGTTTGAAAAACACCTTATCAAAATATAGTTGCTCAGATCGTTATCAAAGTCATACAATGTTTGTGTTTGTCATAATAAATTTCAAGGCATAATTATAATCACTTCCTAGTAGTATAAATTGGATTCATCCTCTTGCCATAATTTTTGTAAGCTGTGTTGGCATCATTCTACATAGCACCACAGGTGAGAAGATTAAGGACACCAAGTCTGGAT
Organism: Salvelinus fontinalis; assembly: GCF_029448725.1. Classification (NCBI taxonomy): domain Eukaryota; kingdom Metazoa; phylum Chordata; class Actinopteri; order Salmoniformes; family Salmonidae; genus Salvelinus; species Salvelinus fontinalis. The sequence goes on from NC_074698.1 coordinate 15,290,378, forward strand.
CAGAGAAGAAGTAGGGGTTTTAGTGTAATACCCACAGAACTCCAGTCTCCTTTTCAGCTCATTTATCACCTGATTTTCTTAACAAAAGGCGTATCTCTATAGGTGGTCCAGGTGTCCTCTGACATGGCACAAATGTTCTCTATTGCTCCTCTATTTTTCCTCGATCAAGGTGGGATGCCGATGACATCAGAGGGCAGCATGAAAAAATGATTTTGCTCAAAACATATTTTTTTACTCTTAAAGCCGAGCTCCGCACTTGGAGAAACAGCGCCACTGGCAGTGGTGGAAAAGGTACACAGTCATACTTGAGTCAAAGTAAAGATACCCTCATAGAAAATGACTCAAAAGTAAAAGTGAAAGTCACCCAGTAAAATACTACTTGAGTAAAAGTCTAAAAGTATTTGGTTTTAAATATACTTAAGTATCAAAAGTAAATGGAATTGCTAAAATGTATTTTAGTATCGAAAGTAAAAGTATAAACCAGACACAACATTTTTTATATATTTTTTTATTGACGGATAGCCAGAGGCACACTCCAGCACTCAGACATAATTTACAAATGAAGCATTTGTGTTTAGTGAGTCCTACAGATCAGAGGCAGTAGGGGTGACCAGGGATGTTCTCTTGATACGTGTGCGAATTGGACCATTTACTTGTCAAAATGTAATGAGTACTTTTGGGTGTCAGGGAAAATGTATGGAGTAAAAAGTCCATTATTTTCTTTAGGAATGTAGTGAAGTAAAAGTAAAAGTTTGCAAAAATATAAATAGTAAAGTACAGATACCCCAAAAAACTACTAGTAGTATTTTCAAATATTTTTACTTCAGTACTTTACACCACTGGCCACTGGCAGCCCCAGGCGCATTTATTATTGTTTTTGTTTTGTTTATTAAAGCCCCAGTGCAGTCAAAGCGTGATTTTTCTGTGTTTAATATACACGCACCGGCCAGTTTATTAGGTACACACATCTAGTACCAGTGCGGACCCCCCTTTGCCTTGAATTCTTCAGGGCATCTACAAGGTGTCGGAAACGCTCCACAGGGATGTTGGTCCACGCTGACACAATGGCATCATGCAGTTGCTGCAGATTCAACAGCGGTTAATTCATGCTGTAAACAGCCCGTTCCATGTCATCCAAAAGATGCTGTATTGGGTTGAGGTATGGGGACTGAGCAGGCCACTCAAGTAAACTGATTTTGCTGCCATGTTACAGGCAATGTTTTTCCACAATTGTCCAGTGTTGGTGATCATGTGGAGCCGCTTCTTCTTCTTTTTAGCTGTTAGGAGTGGAGCCCTCTGTGGTCGTCTGCTGCAATAGCCCATTCTTGACAAGGATCTACGAGTTGTGCGTTCCGAAATGCAGTTCTGCACCGCACTGTTGTACTGCGCCGCTATTTGTCCGTTTGTGGCCCGTTTGTTAGCTTGCACGATTCTTGCCATTCTCCTTCAACCTCTCTCATCATCGAGCTATTTTCACCCACAGGATTGCCACTGACTGGATGTTTTTTGTTTGTCGCATCCTTCTTGGTAAACCTTAGACACTATCGTGAGTGAAAAGCCCAGTAGGGTGGCCGTTTCTGAGATAGTGGATCCGGCACGCCTGGCATTCCACGCTCAAAGTCGATTAGGTCACTCGCTTTGCCCATTCTATCGTTCAATCGAACAGTAACTGAATGCCTCAATGCTTGTCTGCCTGATTTATATAACAAGCTATGGCCACGTGACTCACTGTCTGTAGGAGCGATCCATTTTCGTGAATGGAGTGGTATACCTAATAAACTGACCGGTGAGTGTATTTTTCCACACTATGAGGTTGGAATAATACTGTGAAATTGTGAAAATTATGATAATGCGCTTTTAGTGTAAGAGCTGTATGAAAAGACTACCTGAAATTTCAGCCTGTTTTGGTGGGAGGGAGTTTTGGCCTTCCATGGTGACGTCAACATGCAATAAATGAGTTAATAGACCAATAAGAAAAAGAGTTCCATACCTCTCTGCTAATAACAGCTAATTTTCAGTTTTCCTCTCCTCACTCAAACCCCTCCCAGACAGTCCCAGCAAAATTCTTGTTTGAGAAATTGCCCTTTGCTAAGAAGCAATTTTTTCCCTTTTTGACCATTTGAATGGAAAACAACCACAGTAATGGACTTAATTGTTACCCAGAAATGATTTGATATTGAGATAAAAACGACTGCATTGGACCTTCAAACGGCAGAGGAGCTCCCACATCAAGGTAAAAAACTAAATCAGAGAACACGCTCTGCTGTGCTATTGCGCGTGCAGTGATGTCTGCCGAAAAAAAGTGTTCATTGTCTGAAGTAACATCTTTGTTGTTGCAATATCGCAAATGACCGTGGCAGTTTCACCGCTACGGATCCAATATTAAGCGTACATTATTGGATTTATACATGGAATATTGTTTAGAATAGGAAACGTTCAAAAATAGCTGGAGTGCGTCTTCAAATTACATTTCTATGGGAACACCACTCATTCCCATCTCTGCATGAAATAACTTCTGGTATGCAGCAGAGTTCCCATTCTGATCTGTGCTGCATTCTTCTGGTCTGGACAGGAATCACCTTGACATCAGCTGTTGGTCTCTCAGTGCTCCCCCTGGCCGTTGGTTATTTATCTAGTCAATGGGCTCTACTGGTTGAAGGGTCCTGTCATCAGCTGGAGACCAATTAAAACCCAATCCTATTCTGTCATCCTGGAAAAGATTTGCAGATGGACTGAGAAATCCATGTAATTACTTCCTCCCCTATATCCATCCCACTCTGTCATTTCTAGAACACAAAGGATGTGTTTACACAGACAGCTCAATTCTGAACGTTTGTCCACTAAATTGTATTTTGACCAATCACATCAGATCTAATCACAACAGGTATTTTTCAGAGCTGATCTGTTTAGTCCAAATACCAATTAGTTAAAAAATATCAGAATTGAGCATTCTGTCTAAACACGGCTTAAGTAATGTAATGAATCTGAATTTATGAGAATTCTTATATGGCACTAGCTATGATTTCATAACTCCAAAGACAAGGCCTTAAAATCCTAGTTAAAATGGCACCTGTAATGAACATGTAATGCATGACATGTACACTATGCTCTCTTCAAATTGTACTCTAATCATGTAATCAAGTTTAAGTAAGTTTTAAAGGTAGAGGTTATTAGAGGTTAAAGAATCATTGAAAGGCAAGCCAGCCCGAATTTCCCTAATTATGGCACACCTCTTTAAATGGCACACCTCTTTAAACTGCCAGTTGGCATGAATTGAGGCATTTCCATAAAAAGAAACCCCCAACTCCACACATGAGGAAGATGCATTGACTCTCACGCCCTGATCTGTTTCACCTGTCTTTGTGATTGTCTCCACCCACCTCCAGGTGTCACCCGTTTTCACCATTATTCCCAGGGTATTTATTCCTGTGTTCTCTGTCTTTTAAACTATCAAAATAAAGTCGCACACTGCATGTATAATCTCCCAACAATTTAATGGGTATTTACCAACGTTTCGGCATCACTGTGCCTTCCTCAGGGTAATGTCATAAATACTTGAACCAGGTTATGTAATTGTATTTGGCATATTAAATATATTATTCTATTGTTATCATATAGAAAAATAATGGAATATAGTACATCATATTAGCATCAACATACATTATTGTTTCATTCAATTTCACATCATTTCGGATTTCATTTTTGTTACATATTGGTAATATTGGTTCAACCTTAATATATAATGAACCTCATCAACAGGGGGAACATATTGAGTATAAGCTGTAAAAAATATTTTTCAATTTATAAGACAATTTAATAAAGGAAAAAGTGTTCATAAGAAGGGCCTGAGATCAAAGTCAATATTCAGACCACTAGGGGTCAATGTTTTTAGATAGGATATCCAGTAAGCCTCTCTTTGTTGTAGCACGATCTCAATGTTACCTCCTCTCCTTGGTTGAGCCACATGCTCATTGCCTGTGTATTTGAGGGAGGAGATGGGATGGTTAGCTTCAACAAAGTGAGCTGCTACTGGATAGTCAGTGTTCTTACACCTGATTGAGCTGCGGTGTTCAGCTATGCGTTGTTTTAATTGCCTTTTCGTTTGTCCCACATAGGCTTTTCCACATGAACAGGTGATGAGATAGATTACTCCCTTGGTCTTGCATGAGATGATACCCCTCACAGGGATCTTTCAACCTGTATGTGGGTGTCTGAAGATTTTTATTTTTTTGGTGCTATTACACTGTGCGCATGAGCCACATTTGTAGTTCCCATTTGGGATAGGTGTCAAGAGTGTCTGAGTGGGCTCAGGGGGCATGTCAGATCTCACCAAACTATCTCCAATATTGCGACCACGCTTATAGACCACCAGTGGGGGTTCCTTGAAGAGGTGTGCAATTATTTTGTCTGATTGCAGAATATGCCAGTGCTTTTTCAGAATTGCTTTCATTTTCTCCGAACCCTTGGTGTACTTCGTACAAAAGACGGTTGCGTTGTTTTTCTTCTTTGGTTGAGTTCTTAGTAATTCATCTCTTGGTTTTTGAGATATTTTCATCATTGCAGCATTAAGAGTTTTATCCTTGTAGCCTCTCATTTTGAATTTCTGTCATTTTTTTTTAGCATTGCTGTCAAAATCTGACTGGTGGCCACAGATTTGTTTAACCCTGCATAACTGGCTATATGGCAGACCATTCTTGAGGGGAAGAGGATGCATACTATCCGCACATAGCAAGTTATTGCGATCTGTGGGCTTTGTGTATAAGTCTGTGTAATGCATCATTCTCTTTGATAATCCATAAATCCAGGTAGATTATTTTTCTCTCATCAGTCTGCATGGTGAATTTGAGGTATTCAGAGCTCTCGTTTGGTAGAATTTGGAATTCATTTAGTTCCTGCTGACTTCCTTCCCAGAGCACAAAGACATCATCTATGTATCTCTTTTATAAGTATTTTAGAAAGTAAGGGGTGTGTGTCTGTTTTAAAAAGGAATGCTTCTTCAAATTGTCCCACATACAGGTTTGCATAGTTGGGGGAAAAAGGGGAACCCATGGCTACACCCCGAATTTGAAGGAAACAGTCTGACTCAAAGACAAAATAGTTATGGGATAATACCAGTTCAGTAAGTTGTAAGATGCAATCATTAGATGGAGCAAGGGTAGAGTCTCTCTGCTGAAGGAAGTGTTGTAATGCCTGCAAGCCTACAGCGTGTGGGATGTTAGTGAACAAGCTCTCCACATCAAAAGTGACCAGCAGGGTGCCCTCTGGTATCCTTCCTAAGCCCTCTATCAATGAGATCATGTGACTAGTATCTTTGACACAAGATGGGAGAATCTCAACCATCGGTTTGATGTGGTAATCCACAAATTTAGAAATGTTGGATGTTACAGAGCTGATTGCTGCGACAATGGGTCTACCTGGAGGAGATACTTGTTTGTGTAATTTAGCGACTATAGAAAGTTGGTATCTTGGGAAATTTCACAAATAGAAATTCAACTTCTTGTTTAGTGATTTGTCCTGATTCCAAACAGCTTTCCACTGTGGATGAAATATTATGCTGGAATTCCAGGGTAGGGTCACAATTCAGTTTGCGATAGAAGTCACCTTTAGATAGTTGTCGGCGATATTCATTCACGTAGTCACATTTGTTTTGTATACAAATTCATTCTCCTTTGTCACATTTTTTTATGATAATCGAAGGATCTGACTTTAAGTCCTTAAGAGCCATTCTCTTGTCTCTACTCAGGTTATCATAGGATTTGTGTTTCTGTTTGTCTTTCAGTAAGTCACCTACATCATTTTCAACACATTTTCCAAAGGTTTCTATGGAGGCATTGTGTTTGGGGGGAGGTACAAATGAACTTTTTGCTATAAATGTAGTTCTCTCAGAGTTGTCAGGTACCTCAGCTGGGTTAATGGCCCATAGGCGGAAATCCCAGGGGGGACGGGGGGGACACGACCCCCCCATCTTGGGAAAAATATGATTTGTCCCCCCCAATATATCACTGTAAACATAACTATGTAATTTCAATAATATTAATAATACGCAATGAAAGCACTTGTGCTGATTATAGACACTTAATAGCGCATTTAAATTTCAAAAGATTGCGACCCCCCCCGCCCTTTGCCGCACAATGGTTTGATCCACTGCCAGTTGTTTAGCTGGCAAGGTAATAAAGGGTTCGTATCTACTGTCCGAAAGGGACATGTACGTAACTGACGTGAGGTTAATCCAGTCAATCCATAGCAGGTCCATAGCAATGTTATTTATTTATTTTTATGTTGGCAGGGTTCACACACTAGGGGAATTTGCAGAGCTAGCGCGCAAACTAAAGCAAACATTAACTATCAAGCTAGCTAGTACCTATTCCATTTATGTGGCGTCGTCAAAGATGGAATCTTTGCTATCGTCAGTTTATTCCAAGATCAGCATGCAGCTGTAGTGCTTCGACGTCCCTGTGATAAGGTTAGCAATAAACTGAAGTCCAAACTGAACAGAACAGAACTACACTCTCTTCTACCATTGTCTTAAATATATATAATGGTCTCGTTGCAAAAGATAAATTGTCGCTAGTGAACTTTTTTTATTTTATTTTATTTCACCTTTATTTAACCAGGTAGCAAAGATTATAGCAAACACACAGAAACGGAATTGGTGCTCGCTAGCTTTACAAATTCAGCTATTGTTGGAAGCCAGCCAATATGAAACAAACTATTTAAATTACAAAAGGTTGCAGCATGTGTTGTGTAAATGTGTGTGTGTGCAGCTAGGCCAGCCAGCCAGCCAGGTAGAAAAATGGAAGACGGACATCAGAGTATTTGTCAGTACACCAAAACGCATAGTAAGAACTCTAGTATCCTAATATCTCAAAGACTAGTTGATAAAATGTTCATAAGAAAGAAGTGAAATGCTAATGGAAATGTTTCACAATGATGTCATTAGGCAGAGCAGGCAACAGATGGCACACAGACAGCAGAGTTGGGGACAGATATGCAGGGACAGATTGGTAGACAGGGAGTCTCAGGTAAGTTTGTTGAGTCTTTGTTTGGCAACATTATGAAAGGTTCTCAATTTTTTTGACTTGTAAAATAGGGACATAATTGGAAAATGCCATGGATACCCCCACTCTCAACTTAAACTGGTGACTAAACTAAGATTTGTTTACGGCAATGGTATTGCTGTTGTGATTAATTGTGTAGTTTGGGGTACCGGTAGTTAGGAGTACGGCAAACACCTTATTTATTTTCTAGGAGACAGACTGAGTCAGTTAGGGTGGTGAAAGGGAAAGAGCCAGGGAGAGAGACTTCAGAGGACAGTGTCACAGCCACGGCAGGACCAAGTGTCACCCTTGTTGCCAGCAGCACCAGTATAGGGGACAGTGGCACAGCATTGTCCAGTTACCACAGTGATGGCACAAAACCATATCAGCCACACCCACAATTTATAGAACCGCAAACTCTTGCCAACAGAGTGTTGACGTTTCAAGAGAGATGGTTTCGCGATTTCCCCTGGCTACATTATAATCCATCAATAAAAGGAGTGTTGTGTTTTCACTGTAGCCAAGGGTTTTCAAGCCAGCCATCTTTTGGCCAAAGAGCTGATGCTGCCTTCATTAGTGCAGGATTTAGGAACTGGAGAAAAGGCATTGAAAAATTCACAGCACATCAAAATTGCCAAACCCACCGCCACTTTGTAATTGTAACAGCACACCAGCTAAATCCAATCAGTGTCCAGTTATGTCCAGCGCGTGGGGTAAACAGCAGGATGACGCAAGGCATTGCTTGATGAAAATTGTTAGTTCGGTGCGGCATGTAGTAAGACAGGGACAAGCATTTAGAGGCCACACGGATGACAGTGGGAATTTATACCAGATTTTGAAACTTAGGGCAGAAGAGGATGATCCCATTTTACTGAAGTGGTTAACAGAGCGTACCACAATGTACACAGGCCCAAAAGCACAGAATGAAATTCTGAACATCATGGCCAATAGTCATTCGAGGCATTGCAGCTGAGATTAGGTCTCTTCCGATTGTACAATTTTCATTAATTGTTGATGGTACTCAAGATGTCTCTGGTGCTGAACAGGAGAATGTCTGTCTGCGTTATGTTGACCATGACCTTGTCCCTCACAAGGAGTTTATTGGGCTATACAGGGTGTCGGAGACAACAGGCGAGGGCATTGCGAAAGTGCCAACTGATGTGTTGTTGAGGAAACCCGCAAACATATGCTCGGTTCTTTTGTTCAGTAGTGTGTATAGCAGTGGTTCTCAACCTTTTTGGGGTACTGGAACCCCTGCATATTTTGAGGCAAGGCAGGCAAGGTTTTGAGCGGTCCTCAGGGACCTCCACCCCCTCTATATTATATGTAAACTTACTGGAAACCTTGTGGTACTGACTACATTCATTACACTTTTTTATTTCACGGACCCCTTGCAATTAGTCCATGGACCCCTGTTTGAGAACCCATGGTGTAATTGATAGTTGTTCTTTTGTTTAGTAGTTTTCAGTACACTTACAAATGATTTATTTCATGTTATTTTATTTAAAATGGCATACTTTGTGTGACATACTTGTCCATAGCTGCTGTTTGAAGAGTTGAGACACTGAAGGATATTTTGTTTGATTTATTTGGGTTTTTCATTGAAGTAGTTATTTTGCTTTTAGAACTGTACTTATTTTAAGCTTTTTGTTCTTGCAAAGATATTGTAGACTCAGGCCAGGTGCACATATTTAATGACTATAAAAATGTATCAGAAAAAGTCAAATTAAAAGGTCAATTCAATACGGAGACCAACTTTGTGATGGTTCTCAATGGAGATTCTTTTAGATGTGATCACACCATGTTCATTGTATTTATGAAAACTACACCCATACAGTGTACAGTACCATTGTCACCTACTGACCTTTCTTGATATTGCTGGTTGTAAGTACGAATACCTGCATACATACTGGACTGGTAAGGAGCACTGCTATAACTATTATTAGTAGTAGAATTATAATGATTTAAACATTTGAACAAGTTGGGAAAACCCTTCAGTTAACTACTGTACCTATCAATTATCCAGTTGTAGGAATTATGGTTCCTCAATATACATTTAACAACGTATGCTATGTGTTACAGCACTACTTTTGGTGTCCCCCTCAGGAATTGCTCTTGAGAAAATTTAATGTAATTGTCCCCTCCAAGGTTGATCTCAGATGGACTGTGGACTGTTGGACTGTCGGACTGTGGGCTCGTCCTGGGTCTCAATTGATATGTGTCGCGGGGTGGTAGTGGATTTCTTCTTCCCCCGACGTATGTGTCAAACCCTCTTACGTGCTGGGGGTGTTGGCCTCGACGTTGTCCCCGGTGTCCCTGCCCTCTGTTGTAGATAGAACACTCAGCGTTGGTAGAGTGGCCAGAGTTAGCGCTGTCTGTGGATAGTCGTCTGTCATCGGGTTGTCTCTTCCGTTTTTTTAGTTTCTTGTGTTTAGAGTCTCGCCAGAGATATATAAGTCCGTTGTTCTTATCTTCCAAATCGCGTTTATACTTCTTGATTTTCCTGACCCCCCCCCCCCTTGTCTTTTGCCAGTTTGTCTTGTCAAGTCAACCAGTGTGTTTTTTTTCTGTGCTCCTGGTTTTGACTTTTTGCCTGCCCTGACTCTGAGCCCGCCTGCCTGAACATTCAGCCTGCCTGCCTCCCTGTACCGTTTGGAACTCTGACCTGGTTAATTAACTTTTACTTGTCCTCGACCAGCCTCTTGATGTTTAATAAAATCAGTGACTTGAACCTTCTGCGTCCTGTGTCTGCATCTGGGTCTCGCCATGCGTCGTTATATTGACAGCTACAAATAAAAAACAGGACAGAGACAGACCTTGGACCTTGTTCGCCCAACTGACTCACCTGGGATTTAGAGCAGTAAATGACTTGTGACAGAAAGTTAAACTCCATTTTTTTTAAACTCAAACAGCACGAGATATTCTGTTCTCTAGTTGAGAAATATGACGATTTCTTGGAGGAAGTGTGTCTTCCTAGTGGGGGCTTTATGTGTAAGTGTTACTATAACCACGATTATGTATGGACAATACTATGACCTGGACTTCTTCCACGACAGACTTGCGAACAGGTGAATATTCAGCGTTTAAAAAAAAAATGTTTTCCCTCTCAAATATTTGTATACGTTGGTAGAATGTAATCTAGGCTACTTAGTTAATTGGGAAACCATTGTCCAAAAAAATGAAATCCATGCAAATCAACTACCTGTATCTTCATCCCTGTAATCCATCAACCCTGACAGTTCTATGACCTGTTGCATTCAACTGAGACGTTGACACACTCAACCTACTGCTACTGTAGTTTTATTGTGTCTTATTGTGGAATGGTTCGATTCTGGCAGATGAGATTACATTTATCAAATTGATGCATTTTGGGGGGTAGTTTGTAATAATCCGTTTCCCGTTCATAAGACTCTACCTTAATTTTTGTTGCTGAAAGTTGAAACTCAAATGTTTTACTAAATGAGAGATTGTTTGAGGTTCCAGTGTTGCTGGTGTCTTCAAATTTATGCTTGCCATTTTGTCAAGATCTGAATTTGTGGTTAATAGTAAAGCTACTGACTCGGCTAATTTTTATTCCTGTTCAGACATGTCCTAAATGAACCAAATACTGTCTACATTACAGTTCAGACATTGTGCTCTGGTTTTTAATTGTGCATGTAAATGTAATATGCTGATTACACAACTGACAGCAGTAATTATCACAACTACAATACTGTTATGACAGTAATTTGAACTCTCCTCTGAATTGAGGTCAGGAGTCTTGTCACTTGTCACTCTGTTCCAAGGAAAGGACCTTGTAAAATGCATGTTAGGAATTGTTTTGATGGGCTGAATGGGTCTGGTACCATAAAATATCTGTTAAAATCTTCATGTATTCATTAAACCAAGGATGGGTATCTGACAGCCCACAGGCCGTAGATCAAGTTCCAAAGACTTAAATCAAATATATCCTTTTTTTGGGGTGGTCGGGGTCTCAACTTACTGAGAGGTAGAATACATCAAGTGAAATTTAGAAATTTGGTTGTGCATCAGCAGTTTTTCTCATGTCACTCAATTAGCCCATGTCAGCTATTTTTTATTTATTTATTGTAAGTTCATTTTGTAGCCAGATTTGCAGCCAGCTATTTAAACTTGCAGTAATCATGGTTGAATTACCTACCGGTGGCCCCCAGTGATTTTGTTAGTCACTCTCGGTCAGATGTCCTATTAAAAACTGGACCCCCCCTATGGCAAAATGTGTAGATTTGCAGCAAACTTGCTTTAAAACTGCAACATGTGTGGAATTGAAGGAAATGTAACTTCAAATTTCACTTAGGGTCCCCAAAAGGCTAGAGTCAGCTCTGACTGCATGTGTGGGTATGGATGTGGGTACGCAGACCCGCGAGCCATGAGGTCAGATTTTGTGGCTCCCACCCCATCAAAGTTGCCCATCCCTGACTTAAACAAATCCGCTGGATTGGTCTGATGTGCTTATGTCCACTTAACAAGGTTTTGTGTGGATTTAACTCTTTGTTGTGCTTCTCCTTCCAGTCAAGACACAGAGTTTGATAGCATTTGGACTTGCGATGAGGAGCTTTGGGACAACACCACAGCAGCTGGGGAAGAGAAGGTAATCGCACAGAGATGATGTAGTTGCCTCTCATCTAATAGAACAAAGGCACATATATCCATCTTGTACAGTGTCAAGTGATGTCTGTCTCTACTCAGCTGGAGGGGTTGTGTCCTCTGAGAAAAGCAGTGAAGAAGGACGACTTCCTCAGACTACGCTTTAACTTTAAAGTGCCTGTGCTGCAGTGGGCTGGGAGCTTCAGCTATTCAGAGTGGTGGCGATTGGAGAGGTATATGCCCCCCTACGGCTGGAAAGGCCTGCCCCAGGACGGTATGAACATTCCCTTCAGGACCCTATTTAATCATCTCAACCAAACTATGTGTTTACTGTATATAAAGTCATTGACCTCTCACCTTTTTGCTTATTTGTTGTTGATCAGTTGTGAGATCCACTTTGGCCCTGCTCAACGACTCGTCCAGCAGCCGCCTGTTTGAGCGCAGGTGGCCTGATCAGTGTGTCCGCTGTGCTGTGGTGGGAAATGGCGGCATTCTTCGAGGCTCCAAACAAGGCAGGGCCATCGACAGTCACCACTTTGTCTTCAGGTCAGTAGTGCTGCTGCAGCTCCCCTTCGACCATCTTCAAAAAACTATTAGACTTCTTATTGCTCTTTGACATAACTAAGATCAAGTTTGTTGCAATTGTAAATATTTCCTTATATTAATCCACAGTTTTTAAGGAAACGCTTAAGTATTAGACTGAAGGTAAATGATTTATTCCAGGGTCAATGGGGCAATCACCAAGCACTTTGAGGAGGATGTGGGCACAAAGACATCTTTCTATGGGTTCACCACAAATACTATGAAAAATTCCCTACGTTTTTACAGAAAAGATGGCTTCACCAAAGTCCCACGGGGACGGGTAAGAACTTGTGGGACAGGCTACAGAAGCGTTTCTCAAACTCTGCCCTCTGGACCTCAAGGGGTACACGTTTTGGTTTTTGCCCTAACACTACACAGTTGATTCAAATTATCAAAGCTTGATGATTAGTTGATTATTTGAATCAGCTGTGAAGTGCTAGGGCATAAACCAAGACATGCACCCCTTGGGGTCACGAGGACCAAGTTTGGGAAACCCTGGGCTACAGTGTTGAATCCGGTCCATTTTAAAGTGTTAGGAATTTGTCATACTCTGAGTGGTTGTTTATGCTACTATTCCTTAAAGCTTTGACTATTTCCTATGTGCAGAGAGTCCGATATATCTTCATTCCGTCCAACGAACGTGACTATGTGATGATGTCAGCTGCTATCCAGGGTCTCACTGTCACCTCCGGTCATGACAAGGGGGACTGGTGAGTTGAGAGGGTCACATATGTGAAGCCCACATTAAGAAGAGTAGTACATTTGAACAGCATGAAACAATGGTGTGTTGAAGTACTGTGGTCAGCGCTTCTGCTGGTGAATAGGCTTCTCAGCTGTAATTCACTTTATTACCACAAGATGGTGGTGTTGTATTTCTGTGAATGTGGTGCGGTGTGCAATGGATAGAATCTTGTGAGTGGTGATAGGGCTATACGCATACAATTCACTTGATGAAGCTCCTTTGCTATTGATTTACTTTTTGACGTTCTTAATGGAAAGTTTTCACCCCTTACTACATTTATCCCCTCAAACAGGCCCTCTCGATACTTTGGATTTAAGGCACCAGTTAAGCATTTTAAAATGCTTCATCCAGATTTTATTACATATGTAACGCAAAGGTAAGGGGACTCGTATTGCCTGGTCAAATTGAGACTTTTAGAACATTATTGGCTGCTTTTGACACTAATGACTGTTGACTGTCAATGCTGTGCAGGTTTCTGAAGTCTCCCCTGCTGAAGTACAGTCAGCTCTACATGCCCAGCACTGGTGCTCTGATGCTTCTGACCGCCCTGCACATGTGTGACCAGGTCAGGTCACATCAACACACGCATTGCCCTTGGTCATCTATTGGTCACTGTTTAACCAACCAAGTGTCTAATGACATATGGCAACTTGGCCAGTCTGGAAGTGATTTATTGGCAAACCATGACATCCTCTGTTTATAGTCCTGGTATAGACCCCATATACTGTTATTCCATATTGATTGTGTCAGATGTAATTTATTAACATAATCCTGCAGAAACAGTAAATGTGGATTATATTTCCTGAACATTGTTGAAGTGGTTGATACGTTTTTTGTAAGGGAAAATCAAGTCTGAAATGTAAAAGTGGAAATTACAAACTTCCGAAGCCTTTTTAAATCTCAAACACACAAGTATTTAATTTCCTTGCAGTTCTACTGCAACAGGGTGATCAAATTAAGATCCTACATCTGTATTGAAGGCTAGATGGTGCTATACTGAAACTATGCATGCAAATAGTTACACAGCTGACTGAGAATGCAATTCATGCATAAGTGAACAAATCTCCTACCTTCCCGCAGGTGTCTGCTTATGGTTTCATCACAAAAAACTTTGCAGACTTCTCTGACCACTACTATGATGCTGTGATGCTGCCCCTGCACTTCTATGCCAACCACGACATGCAGATGGAGAGCTCGCTGTGGGAAGTACTGCATGCACGAAAAGTAATATCACTGTACAAGAGGACAAAAGTAAAATGATGGACAGTCAATTGTATTTTCATGTGAAAAGCCTTCCTTGAAATGCTGTTAACTTCTATGTTTGCCATGGAGGTAGTCCCTCCGAAGTAGCGGCTGCTGGAGTTGTGTGGCGTCCTTTGTTATTAGTCTCACAGCAACATTAAAGGCCTTTGACGGTGTAAAGCCAAGCTCAGGTGTTCCAAGCGTCTGTTTGTGGGATCGGGCCTCCTTTGATCATTTGAACAACCCTTAGCTTCTCTGTGAAGGCAGGTGCAGGGAGCCGAGACTATAGTCTCTCGGTCATTCCTCTTTCTCATTTTCCTACCATGCCTATTCTCATTAGAAACTGTCGGGTTTGACTGGGACTCACAATGAAAGCATTCACATTATGAAGCCAGCAGTCCATTCATGCCAACCTTTTTGTAAATGAGCTTTGACTTACAGCCTCTTTGTCCAGTGCCTATCCAAGGATAGGTTACTCCAAGCCACAATAAAGACAAAGTGACACATTCTTGTGTCAAGCTTTGATCTGCTGAGCTATTGTTACATACATACATGGATCTCCAGTGTCTGTTATGAATGAAATCCTGATAATAGACTAGTGAATGCTGCTAGATTATATAATTCACTGTAAAAGCTAGATAATGACCACTTGTAACAAATTGTACACATTTTTGGGGAAAGCTGTGTTATGGCCATTTTCTGCCACTGACAGCTGTGCAAAATGTTATGGGATGGCATCTTATGTGCAATTGTTTTATTATTCCATCAGCAAATCTTTAATTTTACAAACCTAATTATAGCTAGAGTCCTTAATTGAAACAATAGCAAAGCGGTCAGCCGGCCTCTATTTTGGTAAAAAGCTGAGGGATGGGCCAGGAGAAATGTAACCAAATTGTAACTCAAATTCATAGAGCTATGGATGCGAGGACTGCCCAGCCATGATTTCAACATTATAGTTGTAAACATATTTTGAGGCTATACAGTTTGTTTAAATACATTTACATTGTTTACAAACACATTTTTGGTTCTGATGGGGTACAGCAGTTGAACTAAGCTCATAGGCATTTATGTTATCATCAATAATCAATTCGTATATATTGAAAATGTATGTACAACTAGGGATTCTAGCTTTAAACTTTAGTGTAGTGCATGTTATGTCTTTTTTATTTATATGATTTATTATTATTTACTTCATATAATTTCAAGTCGCACTGGTGCGAGTCGGGTCGCACAGCTCGCTCTTTTTGGAAGCGGAGGAGGGGATAACGGGGACAGAGGACTGTGGGAGGGACGAACATATTCTGGATTGGATCTGACGGAGCAAGTGACAATGTAGCGGAGTCTGGCTTTCACGTCGGAGTTGGAAAATATTGTATCAAATTATACAAACTTTTATGTAGTTTTATAATTCACATATATTTGTGATGAGTAGGTTATGTGTTCACTGGACATAAGAGGAGTACTAAGATTGGCTTTCTGTGGGAGACTGGCTCAAAATTACTTTCCTTGAGTTATTGGAAGGCTACGATTACTTTTGCTTGGACCTTGGAGGGCTCTCTGAAAACTGTCACCTTCACAAGTATTTCCGTTTTCTAACATGCAACAACAACACTCTGTAAGGTAAGACAAATGTGAATTCAAACGTTATAATTATGGATAAGACAGGAATGGCCCCTACCGACGGGCTCGGGAAACTAGTGTTGCTAGTTAAGAAGTTCAGTCCGAAGGTCGCTAGCACACTAGTTAGCTTTGCTAGCTAGCTAGCCATGTTATTTTAGTGAACGAAGCAACCGAGAGATTGAGGAGTAGATGCTAGCTAAAGTGATAGGCTTGCTACATATGTTGTAAGAGCTACTAGCTAATGGCATTTTTCCTTTCATAATAACCCAGTCCAGCTCAAATTGCATTGCACGTTTGCGCCATGCTTTGTAATGTGTGTCTTATTTATGGATCATTTTATAATTGAGTAATAACTATCTTACAGTTGGATGAACAATAACTAACTAGGTCTATTTCTAAAAACACATTATTGGCAATAAAGGATCCATAATGTAAATCCCTCATCATGGTGTAGTTCTCCATTGGGACCAGTGAATAAAGTTACACCCCATCACCAGCTACACACTCCAACCTCTCAAACACACATTCATATTGTGTGACCCCTTGCCAGCAATGCAGCAAGCATGAAAAGACTGGCTAGTGGTCTTGGTGGGGGAAGAGGAGGAAGATATGATCACTGTTAATGGGAATGACAGCTTTGCTTACGCCCCGTGCACCTCTTTGGGTGTGTGGTGTACTGAGACTGCCATGTTATGTAATGTAGCAAGTTATGTTCACACAAAAGAACAGTGCAGACACCATCTCATTAGTGGGATCCTGCTGTGCACACAGTGAACTTTCTCAAAACGGTGTGTTTACATAGCAACACTTTGCTGTACATGAATTTCCTGGCCAGGTTGATTTGAGGAGACGATGAATATAACGAGTAGCCACTCTAGCCCAGTTAGCCACCATTCATTTTCCTATTAGACAGCTCTGCAAACGTTATGTCAATATGTTTGTTATACTCACCAAATATGGAGTTTCGCTGAGCAACTATCGTCATTTACTGCCTTCACACCCGGTATGTATGTAACAGTATAACTTTAGTACGTCCCCTCGCCCCGACCTCGGGCGCGAACCAGGGACCCTCTGCACACATCAACAACAGTCACCCACGAAGCGTCGTTACCCATCACTCCACAAAAGCCGCGGCCCTTGCAGAGCAAGGGGCAACACTACTTGTAGGTTTCAGAGCAAGTGACGTAACTGATTGAAACGCTAGTAGCGCGTACCCGCTAACTAGCTAGCCATTTCACATCCGTTACACTCACCCCCCTTTCAACCTCCTCCTTTTCCGCAGCAACCAGTGATCCGGGTCAACAGCATCAATGTAACAGTATAACTTTAGTACGTCCCCTCGCCCATACCCGGGACCCTCTGCACACATCAACAACAGTCACCCACGAAGCGTCGTTACCCATCGCTCCACAAAAGCCGCGGCCCTTGCAGAGCAAGGTGCAACACTACTTCTAGGTTTCAGAGCAAGTGACGTAACTGATTGAAACGCTACTAGCGCGTACCCGCTAACTAGCTAGCCATTTCACATCCGTTACACTCAACCCCCTTTCAACCTCCTCCTTTTCCGAAGCAACCAGTGATCCGGGTCAACAGCATCAATGTAACAGTATAACTTTAGTACGTCCCCTCGCCCCGACACGGGCGCGAACTAGGGACCCTCTGCACACATCAACAACAGTCACCCACGAAGCGTCGTTACCCATCGCTCCACAAAAGCCGCGGCCCTTGCAGAGCAAGGTGCAACACTACTTCTAGGTTTCAGAACAAGTGACATAACTGATTGAAACGCTACTAGCGCGTACCCGCTAACTAGCTAGCCATTTCACATCCGTTACATGTACTTCCAAAAAAGGGTGAAATAAATGTTTTATCAATGATCTTTTGGGATACTGTACTCCTGCTGTATCAAATTGTATTTTAATGTTTAAGGACTCTTGGAAGATTAGTCCAAATGGGGACTAAAAGAGATCCAAATAAAATAAAATCAGATGACCTGTGCATGCATGGCAGTAATGAGGAGAAGGGTGCAATTGGCCCACAATTCAGGGTGTTCCTGCACGTGGGTATTCCTGCATCTGCAGTAACCCCTCTTTATACTTCTATTGGTACATTTTGAAGTAGGACAGGCAGGAGGCGGGGGCGCTCCAGTACAGTAAGTGGGGTTAATGCACAATAATGTTGGATGCCAGCCGCCAATAAACTCACAGAAGAAGGTGGGGCAACAGTAGCTAGCTAGCCATACACCGGTAGATGGTGTCCTTCGCCCCTGCCGACGGCGAGGGCAGGTGTTCGGCAGGCGGGAGTGAAGGACACTGTGTACTAGCTTAACCAGCTAGTCCTAAGAACTGGTACACAGCAGGCGGGAGCGACACTGTGTGCTAGCGACACCATGTGCTTGCTAGTTAGTTTTTCTTTAAAGGACACTGTCTACCAATCGTCCCCACTTCCTGCTAGCACAGCAGGCGGGAGGCGACACCATGGACTAGCTAGCGTGATAGTTAGCGACACCGTGTGCTTGCTAGTTAGCGAGCTAACTATCAAGCTAGCTAGTCCATGGTGTCGCCTCCCGCCTGCTGTGCTAGCGGGAGTTGGGGACGATTGGTAGACAGTGTCCTTTGCCCCCGCTTGTCAAGCAAGGTTTTCCCCAGTGCACAGGAGTTGGGGGTGACACTGTGTGCTAACTAGCAAGATAGCACATGGTATCACAGTGTCCTCCTCCCCCGCCTGTCGAGCACTGTTTTCTCACAGATCTTTTGGTATTTGGTATTTTATTAGGATCCCCTTAATGCCAGTGGCAGGTCATAGGTAAAAATAGAAAAGAGTACAGGGCCTAGAGAACTGCCCTGCGCTACATTACACTAGAGGTCATCCCACTTTTTCAATGATTTTTCAACGCCGATGTCGATTATTGGAGGACCAAAAAAAGCAGATACCGATTAATCGGCTGATTAAATAAAAAATAAAAATAATAATACAAAAATAAATAATAATAATAATAATATGTAATAATGACAATTACAACAATACTGAATGAACACTTTTTTATTTTAACTTAATATAATACATAAATAAAATACATTTAGTCTCAAATAAAGGAAACATGTTCAATTTGGTTTAAATAATGCAAAAAAACAGTGTTGGAGAAGAAAGTAAAAGTGCAATATGTGCCATGTAAAAAAGCAAATGTTTAAGTTCCTTGCTACCAATTATATGCATATCCTAGCTTCTGGGCCTGAGTAACAGGCAGTTTACTTTGGGCACGCTTCTCATCCAGACGTCGAAATACGGCCCCCAAGCCATATTAATAAACTATAGTTTTGACAAGTCGGTTAGGACATCTACTTCATGCATGACACAAGTAATTTTTCCAACAATTGTTTACAGACAGATTATTTCACTTAAAAAATCACTGTATCACAATTCCAGTGGGTCAGAAGTTTACATACACTAAGTTGACTGTGCCTTTAAACAGCTTGGAAAATTCCAGAAAATTATGTCATGGCTTTAGAAGCTTCTGATAGACTAAATGACATCATTTGAGTCAATTGGAAGTGTACCTGTGAATGTATTTCCAGGCCTACCTTTAAACTCAGTGCCTCTTTGCTTGACATCATGGGAAAATCAAAAGAAATCAGCTAAGACCTCAGAAAAAAATTGTAGACCTCCACAAGTCTGGTTCATCCTTGGGAGCAATTTCCAAATGCCTGAAGGCACGTTCATCTGTACAAACAATATTACGCAAGTATGGGAATACGCACCATGTGAATACGCAGCCGTCACACCGCTCAGGAAGAACTAGAGATGAACGTACTTTGTTGCGAAAAGTGCAAGTCAAATACAGAACAACAGCAAAGGACCTTGTGAAGATGCTGGAGGAAACAGGTACAAAAGTATCTATATCCACAGTAAAACAAGTCCTATATCGACATAACCTGAAAGGCCGCTCAGCAAGGAAGAAGCCACTGCTCCAAAACCGCCATATAAAAGCCACACTATGGTTTGCAACTGCACATTGGGACAAAGATCGTACTTTTTGGAGAAATGTCCTCTTGTCTGATGAAACAAAAATATAACTGTTTGGCTATAATGACCATCGTTATGTTTGGAGGAAAAAGGGGGTGGCTTGCAAGCCGAAGAACACCATCCCAGCCGTGAAGCATGGGGGTGGCAGCATCATGTTGTGGGGGTGCTTTGCTGCAGGAGGGACTGGTGCACTTCACAAAATAGATGGCATCATGAGGGAGGAAAATTAGGTGGATATATTGAAGCAACATCTTCAGACATCAGTCAGGATGACATCAGTCATCTTCCAAATGGACAATCAAACTTCCAAAGTTGTGTCAAAAGGGCTTAAGGACAACAAAGTCAAGGTTTTGGAGTGGCCATCACAAAGCCCTGACCTCAATCCTATAGAAAATGTGTGGGGCAGAACTGAAAAAGTGTGTGCGAGCAAGGAGGCCTACAAACCTGACTCAGTTACACCAGCTCTGTCAGGAGGAATGGGTCAAAATTCACCCAACTTATTGTGGAAGGCTACCAAAAACGTTTGACCCAAGTTAAACAATTTAAAGGCAATGCTACCAAATACTAATTGAGTGTATATAAACTTCTGACCCACTGGGAATGTGATGAAAGAAGTAAAAGCTGAAATAAAAAAAATTCTCAACTATTATTCTGACATTTCACATTCTTAAAATGGTGATCCTAACTGAGTTAAAACAGAGAATTTTTACTAGGATTAAATGTCAATAAATATGAATCAGCCGATTAATCGTTATCAGCTTTTTTTGGTTCTCCAATAATTGGTATCGGCATTGAATAATCAGAATCAGTCGACCTCTATTTCATATACCTTTGACTATTGGATGTTCTTATAGGCACTTTAGTATTGCCAGCTTAATCTCGGGAGTTGATAGGCTTGAAGTCATTAACAGCGCTGTGCATTCAAGCATCACTAAGAGCTGCTGGCAAACGCAGGAAAGTGCTGTTTGAACGAATGCTTACGAGCTTGCTGCTGCCTACCACCGCTCAGTCAGACTGCTCTATCAAATATCAAATCATAGACTTAATTATAATATAATAAACACACAGAAATACGAGCCTTTGGTCATTAATATGGTCAAATCCGGAAACTATCATTTCGAAAACAAAACATTTATTCTTTCAGTGAAATACGGAACCGTTCCGTATTTTATCGAATGGGTGGCAACCCTAAGTCTAAGTATTGCTGTTACATTGCACAACCTTCAATGTTATGTCATAATTATGTCAAATTCTGGCCAATTAATTACGGTCTTTGTTAGGAAGAAATGGTATTCACACAGTTCGCAACGAGTCAGGCGGCCCAAACTGTTGCATATACTCTGAAGAAAGGCATTGATGTTCATCGTTAGGTACATTTGCGCATTGATTGTGTTTTTTTTCGGGAATGCGCTTTTGTTAAATCATCACCCATTTGGTGAAGTTGAAGTAGGCTGTGATTCGATGATAAATTAACAGGCACCGCATTGATTATATGCAACGCAGGACAAGCTAGTTAATCTAGTAATATCATCAACCATGTGTAGTTAACTAGTGATTATGTGAAGATTGTTATTTGTTTTATAACATAGGTTTAATGCTAGCTAGCGACTTACTTTGACTCCTTGCAGCCACAAGGTCCTTTTGACGCTGCACTTGCGTAACAGGTGGTCAGCCTGCCACGCAGTTTCCTCGTGGATTGCAATATAATCGGCGTCCAAAAAGGTCGACTACCGATTGTTATGAAAACTTGAAATCGGCCCTAATTAATCGGTCGACCTCTAGCCAGGAGGTTTGTCATTATTGATTGATAACAATTATTTTCCCACCTCTCCCACACTAACTTTACAAAATTCAAACTTACAATGCTTTTCTTTCATTATTCGTTTTTTTAATGCATGAATACGATTTCTCATTGTTCATTGTTGGCATTTACTGCCTAAGTTTGCCCACTTTTCCAATGAAGGGACCATTAAAATAATTGGCAACATCAAATGGTTTTGTGATGAGTAAGCCATCTGATTCATCAAAAGATGGAGTTTAATTTGTCTGTCTTCCCATAATTTCATTTCAAGTACTCAGGTTTTCTTCCATCATTCTTTGTCATTGAGCTTGGCTTCTGAGTAGTTTTTTATTTTTAAGCTTAGTCACAATTTCTCAATTTGCCGTAAGTCAGCCAGTCAGTCAGATATACAGCCAGATTTATAGCCACTCCTTTTCCCCCATCTCTTTCAACTATATAGTTTTTCAATTCCTCATCAATCCATGGAGCCTTAACAGTTCTAACAGTCAGTTTCTCAACATGTGTATGTTTATCAAACATGTTTATCATAAATTAATCAAGTGCAGCATCTGGATGCTCCTTGTTAATAACATCAGACAAACAAATATATATTTTTTAACATCATCCACATAATTCACAACAAAATCTTTTGTATTATATCTTATATACTATTTTAGGCCCATCTTTTGGAACTTTGGCTTTCCTGAATATGCAGCCAATGGGTACAGATACAGCTTTAGAACAAAGTACAACGGTATTAGTTCAAATGTGATCAATGCATGTGGATGATCTTGTCCCTGTAGTGTTTATAAACACCCTGGTAGCTGTTTAGAAACAACATTGACGGTAGGCGGGAGCGAAGTACACTAGTGTCCCTCCAGCTAGCTAGCAAGGAGGACTCCGGTACACAGCAGGCAGGAGGCGGGGGTGACACCGTGTGCTAGCAAAGTGTGCTTGCAGGAATGCCCACATGCACAAATGCCCCAAATTGCAGGCTGCAGTTGCACACTATTGGTAATGAGTTATTTTATTAGAGGTGCTGAAGAGGTGGATTTGGTGCATGCGCACTTGGTCAAAAACAATACATTCTTTCCAGACAATATATTTTTTTCAGTTTCACTTTTTTGGATGTACATACAGGGCGTTGATCGAGTAAATTACAATAGTTTCGCAGCGAAACTGAATAACGAACGTATTTTGACATAATGCTTGCTGAGCTGTCTAATGGGGAAATAAATGGTACTGTAGCTAACTGAGCTGGAGAGGAGACTCATCATATTCATTGTCTCCGCCTCTGCCCATTTACTGGTTCAGTGTGATCGTGAACACATCACAGTTTGCGTTATTGTACTTTTATGCACAAGTTCTATCTAATTCTGCTACCATCTTAATTAAGTGAAACAAATATATGTAAATTGTTTAAAAGCAACAAACACTCCTAAACTAGGCTACTTCTTGCTCACATTTCTCTCAACTGTTCTTGGCCATTGGGCTGGAAGAGTTTAAGTAGCCTCCAATTCAAATTGCATTTGATACATGGTCAAGCATTGAAAACCTTATCTCAGAGCCTCAGGGAAAACTGTAAATAACACCAGCTCACTTGCTGAAAAGGCTCTAAAAAATGTCCATCATCTATGGTTCAAGTTGCTCTCTCATGAACCATTTGTCCATTAAGTCCTGGTATGCACTGCAGTCATTAAACCACATTTTCTTTCTCATAAATTGCACTGTTTACCAGCCTTGTTGTTGTTGAGGGGGATGGATAGCGTAGGCTACTACATTTAATCTCAGATATTTACTGCTCACCATGAATTGAAGTGACAACGATGCGTATTTATGTATGTCAGTGAGATGTTCATTTTGGAGATTCTTAGAGTTTTTCAGGATATTACTCCCTCCCTCACTGTTTCAGTTTCCTGAAAGATAAAGGGCACTCCACTGATTTTTCCTGTAAGGGCAAGCCGGGTTAAAAATGAAAAAGAGATCCTAGGCACGCTGGACTTGATAGCAAATAGTTTTTTATTCCCAGTTTAATATTTTGATTAATTTCCAAATGAATAAGCCCGTAGCATGCGGGTGGAATTTTGTTGAAGCATGGTAAAAACCCTGTTGCTGTTCTTTGGGTTGGAGCTTCCTTGGGGTTACACGCTTTTTGACGGTCTTGCTTTGGTTTCTCCTCCATGTCGTCTCTAGCCATATGGGCTTTGAAAGACTTGCATGTCTGTGTGGTTTGTCCAGTATTGAGTCTGGACTATGATATAGTCTATTAACCCAACTGTTATTCTCGTTTTCTCTGTTCTTAGGTTCTGGCCTGCTGGTTCATGTGGCTCCATTCCAGCCTTCTCTGTGCTCTGACCACAGCACCCGCCGGGGCCCTCAAGCACATAAATGGTAGCTCCACACAACTCCAACCCCTTACATACTCTGTACAATAAAATATTTAGCAAATAAAGACGAAAGAAAGTTGAACAGGAAATTTAAGCAGCAAAAGAGATTTTCCGTCTCTCAGGCCTCCCTTGACTTGGCATCCGTAACCGGACTGGGAGTTGAGACAGCTGATTTGAGGCTGTGAGTGTCCTCCCATCTACTGCTTCACATTCCCTCACCTGTCAGCTGTGTGTGTTTCTGGGAGGACAGTAACTCTGAGGTAGGTTGATGCGGCTGTGCCTTAGCATGGCGCTGTGAGGAAGCCGCTGCCTGGACTCTGGACGGACGCCAGTGAAGCGCTTACACACCTTGGACCATCATGGGGA
Source organism: Salvelinus fontinalis (assembly GCF_029448725.1). Classification (NCBI taxonomy): domain Eukaryota; kingdom Metazoa; phylum Chordata; class Actinopteri; order Salmoniformes; family Salmonidae; genus Salvelinus; species Salvelinus fontinalis. Next base: position 15,314,762 of record NC_074698.1, read on the forward strand.
AGGAGCAGGACCTACTGCAGGCTGTCAAGAGCGGAGACCTGCCCTCCACTCAGAAACTACTGGCCAAGCTCAAAGCCAGCCGAAACAGTGAGTCCTCAAGTTACCCTTAAATCTTAAATCTCATAGCCAGATTTATTTTAGCTCGCTGAAAGGCTGAGGGAGTGTGCAGTGCAATACATCTCCGTTATGTTTATTTGCCCAAGCTTTGGGATTATTGGCAGATGGCGCCTAAGTAAGACAATTAGATGTACGCACAGTCAGAAATCTCTTCCTCTGGAGGCAGTAAAGCAATCGGTAACATGCTTAAACAAGCAGTTTGCTTAGTTCTGTCTGCTGCTGCTGATGCCACACCTGTCATAACTACTAAACGTCTCCCAAATCAATAGATCCTGCTAAACGTCTACGCCAGTGATTCTCTGACAGGAGTAGGCTAGTCGAGCCAGCGGAAATCGACAGTTCTCAGTTGTTCAGACATGATGCAAAAGCCAGTGTTTGCTATCTAACTGACTCATCAACCAGTTTTCTAGGTCTGCTGGTTGACTCAATATTTCAACAAATTACATTTCAGTCATTTAGCAGATGCTCTTATGCAGACCGACATACAGGAGCAAATCGGGGTAAGTGCTTTGCTCGTCAGATTTTTCCCCTAGTTGGCTTGGGGATTCCAACCAGCGGCCTTTCGGTTGCTGGCCCAACGCTCTTAACTGCTAGGCTACCTGCCGCCCCACACAGTTATGGGTGTTTTCTTCTTTCTCATGAAAAAGTGATAAACTCTGTTATTGGATTATGTGAACGATAGTTTACCTTTTACAAAGTGGAGTGATGGAGCTAATCCTATTGAATGTAGAGTGATCCTTATGTTCAGTGATTGAGTGTGTTTGTTCAGGGGAGCTGTGCTGAGAGGAGGTGAGTGCTCTCAACTCTACTCTGAGGTCAAGCTTCAGGAACTTAACTACAGAAGACGCTGAGCCTCAGCTAAAGCTTTGGGGAAATCTATCCCTTTGGATTAGCCAGGCCAGCTCCAATCCAGCCCTTATGATGATGGCGCACTAATGAACTCTCTCTCTCGCTCTCGGGAAACTGAAAGCCTATCCACATTCTCCCCGGGTTTTAATTCACTGGACCATAAGCTTACGGCCATCTATATCGTCTCCCTTGAGAGGGACACTTTCTATCCCCAGAGTTGCTATCCGCTGTATGAGGTTTTGTGAATGGGGTGGGTGGGCGGGTTCCCACTTGCAGACCCCCATCACAAATGCCTCAAAGGTCTGAGGGGAGGGGGGGCTCAGTTGCCTCTTCTTGAGCTATCAAGTCCTCCGATCTTTCTGCTCTCAAAAGCTGTTATCTCCAACTACAATGGTCTATCAACTGCAGTTTACTGCACCTTTATCCTTCTGCTCTTCCAATCACTAAATGCACCTACGGGCATAGTTTACAAACACAAAGACCATTACTCACACACCCTGGAGGACTTTTCTCTGACTCTGTGTTGTCGTGTTCTCAGAGGCCTATGTAATTACTAAAATGACAGTGCTGGGCGGCTGTTTAAAGGCTGTTTTTCCACAACCACAATGCCACAAGGTGCAAGACGTTCTGGAGGACTCCTGTATTTAGTTGCTCCTCTCTGCTCATTCACTGTCGAGATAGTGTCCGACATTGAGTTCAACATGACACCACACAGCACAGTGACTGAGAGAACTGAGAGCCCCAGGCCAGGAGGTTGGGCTGCTTTATCATTGTGATAACCTATCACCCTCTGTGCTATTCTGGACCCTCTTTTAGCTCTAAACAAACATGAATTGCTCTGACCCAGAGGCGAGAGATGATGGGATATGAGGGATGGGGAGAGTTAAGTAGTCTCAGTGTACCCTGTGTTTTTCCTGTGTTTATCTAATTCAGCAGACTATTATATTGTAAGAATTGTGGACATAAGGTGTAATTACACTATAAAGGTCTCTTTGTCTGCCATAGGGTTGTAAACCCTGTCAAGCGTTCATATTAAAGGGCAACTACCGCTTTTCAACCTCATTTTCATTATATCCTGCACGATACCAGTGTCAACATACAGCTGCACCATTGAGAGCATCTTGACTGGCTGCATCACGCTTGGTATGGCAACTGCTTGGCACCTGACCGTAAGGCGCTACAGAGGGTGCTAATCAAATGGCTACCCTGACTATTTGCATTGACCCCTTTTTTATTTGCACCGACTCTCTTGCAGCGGCTCACTCACTGGACTCTACTCACACATAGTACACTGACACTCCAACACACATACACACATACAGACTACATTCGACTACATACGCTCACACACACATGCATATGGATGCCAAACACACACTCACGCATAGACTTTCGTACTCTTCACATACGCTTCTGCCACTCTGTTTATTATCTATTCTGATTGCCTAGTCACTTTTACCCCTACCTACATGTACATATTACGTCAACTACCTCGTACCTCTGCACATTGAGTATGTTCACATGCACACTAATAATTAGGTATTAAACGGATTATTTTAGATTATGCAATAGTCATGTAAACACCTTACTCTGCTTATCTTAATCAACATAAGGTCAAAATCTAAGTAAGCATACACCAATTAAAACACCTGGTTTTCTGATCAATCTTTGAAATGATTAGGACATGTAAACACCTTCATGGGCGTTCCAGCGATGTATTTGATCTGCCCATGTGCTAGCACCAGCCGAGAGCCTCCTTTATTAACACGAGTGAAGTGTGCTCGGAACAACAATGTATGTGTCTTAGAAGTAGTTTTCACATACAAACTTGATCAAATATGCTTACCAACATAACATGTTCGCCGTGATAGGACGTTTATTTATTTATTCAATTTATACTATTGTTTGTACAGATGAACGTGGTACCTTCAGGCGTTTGGAAATTGCTCCCAAAGATGAACCAGACTTGTGGAGGTCTATAATTTTCTTTCTGAGTTCTTTTGATTTTCCCATGATGTCAAGCAAAGAGGCACTGAGTTTGAATGTAGGCCTTGAAATACATTCACAGGTACACTTCCAATTGACTCAAATGATGTCAATTAGTCTATCAGAAGCTTCTAAAGCCATGACATAATTTTCTGAAAATTTCCAAGCTGTTTAAAGGCACAGTCAATTTAGTGTATGTAAACTTCTGACCCACTGGAATTGTGATACAGTGAATTATAAGTGAAATAATCTGTCTGTAAACAATTGTTGGAAAAATTACTTGTCATGCACAAAGTAGATGTCCTAACCAACTTGTCAAAACTATAGTTTGTTAATAAGAAACTTGTGGCGTGGTTTAAAAACGAGTTTTAATGACTCCAACCTAAGTGTATGTAAACTTCCGACTTCAACTGTACGTAGACAGGTTTGGTGCTGGAGATGATGAATATGACTTTGAAAAGTGGCGGAATTGCCCTTTTATCACGGGATGCTCTTGTGGCCCCTACACTCCGGGCTGGGCTTGAGTTGCCTCAGCAAGCTGACAGGCCTGCCGTGCTGCTAGGGTCTGCCCCCAAGTCCCCGAGGGGATTCCTAGAGACTGTCGGATTACCCTCTCCCTTTGTTTTGCCTCTCGCCCATCCCAATTTATCACCTTATACGTTACGTGTGGCTCAGCTGTTGTTATGAGCTCCAACCCAGCCCATTGATGGGATTGGGGACAGCCATTACCCCCGCCATCAGGTTTCCACAAACAAACACACATCACACAACCGTTTCTCTGACATCTGGTACCTCAGGTCTCTGCCTCACCCAATCCACTCCCTCCCATATGGTGCTCAACCAGATTAAGGGGAATTATGGGTCGGGCTGGGATGAGAAAGAAAGGTCCAACGTAGCGGAGTTTCCTCTTCTCTCTCCTACATGGCAGAGTCAGCCAAACTAAACCCTTAACAGCTCCCCGGTGAGCCAGCAACAGCGCGGTGTGAGTTCTGTGTCCAACGTCTCATGGTCAAAGAGTCTCAGGAACGGTGGGATGTAGCCAGGCCAGTTGGCTCAGAGACACACGTTCGGACTCTGACCTCTTTCTCTCACTCTGGCCACAACAGAATGAGGGACCCAGGTTGGATTGTTTAGGAATTTGTTTGAAGAGGTTAAGTGTGTGATAATATAGACAAAATCCGTGTGTTAATCCTGTCTAACCCATTTTTATTACATCCCCTAGACATCAGATACCACAAATCCCTTTGTTTTTTAGTTGCATGGGTTTTTCCCCCCATTCTGTGGATTTTGCTTTGTTCAGAGCTGCCGCAATTAAAACATTTTTAAAACGCTTTGTCTGAGATTGACATATGGTATATTGGAATATGGGAGCTGTTAGAATGACATGTTTGTGTACTGTATAGAGCTACTCATTTGTCCTGCATTAGAAAGTCAATATTTAAAACTGATGTTGTTCCATTATGTTTTTTTATAAGCCATCTTTACCTCCGGCCTCTATTTGAAAGTCCAACATATTCAAGCTGATAAGGTTTAATTTGTGTTTTTATGCCAATAAATATTTCACAGCTTGTTGCCCAATTAGACCTACAAAGCTTGGGGAATTGGTTTGATGTTAGATGTGCATCCATGCAAACCCCCAGGAATTGGGAGTGAAACCCCCCTGGCGTATAACACCGCCATCTGTCTTTTTTAAACGTAAGTGTGCCACACACTGCATTATTATTGACCAGAGGGAGCGGTGTTCCGTATTGAAGACCATCAATGTCCCATTATTGGCGTCTCGTAAAACTGTTGGGCCACAATGAAAGGCAGGGCCGTTAAGAGAGCCCCAAACAAAACGTCCAGCGCGGCGGTGGTGGTGTCTGTGGTGATTCTCCGGGAGGGAGCAGCTGTCAGCCTCCCCAGGCCAGTGATAGGCTTCTAAAGAGCCCACTGTGACTGTCTATTGGTCGCCAGGCCACTCGCCCATACTGCAGCCATGGTTTATTCATGACTTTGTGTTCAAACAGAGCCAGCCCACCCAAACACCCAATACAGTCCCTTCATTCCACTTACTTAGGCCTACTCCTGACGCCTTGTTATTCCTGCCTCTAGCTAGCACATCTGGGGCATCATGACACAGACAGGCACACAACCTCCTCCTTCCCTCCATTACAGAGGCATCACAGTGTTGAACTATTGAAATAACAATAATTCTGGGAAAAGCTCCATCCATGTACAGTTTAGTCATTGCCAGTATAGTACTTCTTGCTACTGGCAAAAAGAAATGAGCTGGAGTTCACTTGATCTGTATATTGTACCCATTTTTCTAGTTTCCATCCCAACATACTAGACGTTTTGCATATAGACTTGACTTTGTTTCACGTAAACACAGCATATCGTTTGCTCCGTCATCTGCTAGTTTTTATGGTTGAAGTTCAACAGAATATTATGCTTTCTCCTTCACCATTGCACCTTCCTCTCCCATGTCACAATGCCTCAAGTACAGCTCAGGATAATGAGAAGGAAATTTCCACTTTCTTTTCAGACTGGGCATATTGATGGGACAGCGTTAAAACCTTTTAGACAGACCGTGAAATTCTGTCTCTGTACTGAAGCCGCCGGTGTTTGCCTGTCAACTCTACCGTTGGTGTGCTAAATGTTTCATTGGCTCGCTAAACAGACAGGTCCCATAGACCTTGTAACGGAGGTCAGTTAGCCTATGCCTCAGAAGAGGAAGAAGCACTGGTCTGTGTTGGAATGGGGCCCTTCAGGACCTCTAGCTGTCAGGGATTTTGTGTCTGGTCTCTGACGCAAGTGGAAAGAGAAGAAACCCAAATGGGAAAAGCAAAGGTTATTGTTACCAGAGTGGTCTACCTATGACCTTTTGTCAAGTGTTCTGTTTTCTACTGGGTTGGATCACAGACAAGCTAGTCAACATTTATCCAAGCATTTCTTAGTTTTACTCATCTAAGACCAAGATGAATCTATGAACACAGCCTCAAGGATATCTCTTGCCTTGGACATTTGGGAAACTGCTGAACTTCTGTTGAACTTTGTTTCATGTCTCTCTTTAACCATCCTTTATTTTTTTTTTGATGAGTGCCAGATTTACTGGAATTAAAAAGGTGGGGGTCTTTCAAAACCACCCGTTAAAGCAGATACCAATGTCGATGATACAACAAACGTTGGAATGCACTACCATATTTACAAAAAAGTTGAATGACATTGCCCTAATTTGTATGTTAGTTCCTGCATGTGCTTGTAAGGATGTGTGTGGTTTGGGGGTGTATGTTAGCTCATGCATGTGCTTGTAAGGATGTGTGTAGTCTGGGGGGGTTTGGTGGTGTATGTTAGTTTATGCATGTGCTTGTAAGGATGTGTGTAGTCTGGGGGGGTTTGGTGGTGTATGTTAGTTTATGCATGTGCTTGTAAGGATGTGTGTAGTCTGGGGGGGTTTGGTGGTGTATGTTAGTTTATGCATGTGCTTGTAAGGATGTGTGTAGTCTGGGGGGGTTTGGTGGTGTATGTTAGTTTATGCATGTGCTTGTAAGGATGTGTGTAGTCTGGGGGGGTTTGGTGGTGTATGTTAGTTTATGCATGTGCTTGTAAGGATGTGTGTAGTCTGGGGGGGTTTGGTGGTGTATGTTAGTTTATGCATGTGCTTGTAAGGATGTGTGTAGTCTGGGGGGGTTTGGTGGTGTATGTTAGTTTATGCATGTGCTTGTAAGGATGTGTGTAGTCTGGGGGGTTTGGGGGTGTATGTTTTTGTGTATTATGTAAGCTTTGTTCAGTAGAATGGGCTCTTTTTGTTTGTTGCTTATCTCTGCCTGTCTGTTTCCACGGCATCATGTCAGATGTACAGCTTTCACAATGTCTCATCATTGACATTACCTGACTGAACAACCATAAGATTTTAAGATATGACTGATTGTTCACCTCTTTTGAAAATGTATTCAATCTTAATCTTTATGCAGTCAAGATTAGAATGACATTTTGGATGTCACGTCATGGTATTTCCACAACATAGAAACGTAGGCTCACATGCACATATCTCTCTACCTGTTATGGCTCAAGGCTGGCTTTACACATTTTGACACGTGCGTAATAGTGGAAAGCTGCTATTCTGAGTGCAGTCGTTTTCCAAAAGGCACCAGTGCAGAGCTTTCAAAGCACCCTTCCTGTTGAGGGCCTTAATGACTCAGCCTTCATGCAGGATGTGACTGGAGCATAGGCCAAGGTGCACACTGGCACTCTGAACTGGAAAAAACGGTACATTAAGATGCAGTTTCACGCTGACAAAAAGCTAAGGCACCAAACGGGCAACAGAACAGTATGACTTATGACTGACTCCCAGCTGTGGACTGCTTGGTCTTATCAAGGTTTCAGTTATTTACCCCAAATCCCTCCCGCTCTATCTGTGCCAACCATTGTCCAAGACACGACATAGCAGCACAGTGCGTTTGAATGCAGAAAAAGACTAGGAGGGATGATGTCATGTTGTAGGAATGTGTACCCCACAAGGATACCTCTCATCTGTTTTCTGGAACTGAAATCCGACTCCTCTTGTGACATTACAGTTCGGCTTAACCCGAAGACTGAGATGAAAGTTTTGGTCTAGAGGACAAAGAGAAGGGTAAGAGGCCTCGGAACTGTTACTATTCTGCCCTCCAGGAGTCTGAGGCGACTTCAAACAGGACTTTGGGTTTAGAGGAGAGAAAAGTCTAGCTTTTGTCATGGAGATGAGGAAATGTGGTCTCGGCTGCAGTGCTGATATCGAAGCGGAGAGGAGCAGAGCTGTCGAAAGGGAAAGTGGCTGGGATCTCTCCCTGGGCTGTTAATCTGTCACCTTATCTCCATTACTGTAAGTGGAGGCCTATTGCACCTCACCGCACCCACACTGACCGCAAACGGACATGGTTAGTCACATGCTAACTCTTTCAGGAGGAGAGGGGAGTTAGTACTGGGGAAATAAGTAGATGAAAGTTTGGCGCCGCTGGAGAGTAAAAGTCCATTATGAACAAAGGATGGGGTGTGGAGTTTCCTCTTATCGTGTGACCAAAAAGTATGGAGTGTTCTGGTGCGTCTGTTTAGCTTAAAGAGGAAGGGGCATGAACTCACACACACACACACACACACACACACACACACATTCATATTTGCTGTCCTCCACCCCTCAAGACAAAAACAATGCAATGTTTTTCTTTTTTTACCCAAGGAACATTCTCCATGCTGGGAAAAAGTATCTCATTAAGGGCTTGGTTCTCTGTGCGTGCAGTCAGTTACCACAACGGTGCCGATATAAATGCATACCTCCTTGACAAGCTCTTCCAAGAGGACCCTAGAGTCTGCCAATACATCATCAACTGGCCATTAGGCCTCCCATTAGGGCCTGCCATCCAATAAGCTATAATCATTAGGCTCTGGGCCCTCCTTTTCTGTCACAAACACCAGAGTGACACACAGAGGTGAAGTGTCCCGTTTAGCATTCCTGCAGGTCAGTGTGAGTTAGGCTCTGTCAGCAGCTTCCAGCTGGATCAACACAGAGCTACTATAGTGTGTGTGTCTGTCCTGTCCTGTCTGTCTTGGCTGGCTGGTTGGCTCTCTTTTCATTAGCCTCTGCTGACTCTGGCCACATGACAAACAGCAACCAAATGTAATCTTCTGGATGTATCATATGCAAACATCACTGATCATTTCCTCTCAGATGTTGTGATGCTGGTGTCATGCACCTGCCTCTCCATTAGCCCCACCCCCCAGTCCATATGGGTCTGTCTGGCAGAACCCCCCATCAGGACGATTATGTCACCCTGCTGTCCTTCTTTCATCTGAATGTATGTCTCTTTCTTTAATAAAACCTGCCGCATGTGTCACACCCCCGAGCCCTATTCTCTGTAGACGCCCAGCTGGGCGGAGACACAATGCAACTCACGCAGGTCATTTGCATGCGTGGCGCTCCATTGTGTCAGCTGTCTAATGGGCCTCAACAGGGAGAACGACCAGGGACCTTATCTCCTCTCATAGTCTTGCTTTGCATCCCACTCCCACAGCCAGGCCCCCACCAAGGTTTCCAGGAAGGCTCTGTCTGGCCTGGGAACAAATGACAGAGTGAATGATTGTTAGCTCAATTAGCACCTCGTCTCAAATTTTTTACTGTCTTTTAGTGTTTGCGTGCGATCCTCTGGCAAATATGCTAATTACTTGGAAACAGAATTCTCTGGAAAAGAGAATTGGACGAATAATTTGGGTCAGAGCAATAGCTGCACCCATTAGACAAAGAATTTGGACCTCTTTTTTGGGACAGTGCTGAATATGAACTCAGTTCAGCGTTTAGTCTTAGGGTCATTGTGAGGTTTAGGGCATATTACAGCCTTGGTGGGTTGGTGGAGCGCCCAGCATGGTAGCAGTGGGTATATGATATAATCACAGCGGTGAGTCAGTATCTGTGTCCATGGCTCTTCTCCAGGCACTGCTCCAGCACTGGGGCTTAGGCCTACAATTTGGGACCTGGAGATGCAATCTCCAGTCTGCTTCCGGTGCAGATAACGCCACAGCACATCACAGTCCAGCAGGTCCAGAGTGAAGCCATGGGATTATCTCCCAAGGTGGTGCAGCGGTTTCCCCCTGCTACACCAGATGTGTTGTAGCTGCTAGTCCTGTTGGTGGACATTAGGGCTGATCCCATTTAGTTGACTGTTTGGTCAATAGGCTGTTGGTCGACCGAGATTTCTTTAGTCGAGCTGTAGCAAATAATAATAATAATAATTTAATTGTGTACAAGACATGTCTGATTCGAGCATGTCTGAGTTGGCTAATCTATTGTAGAGGCCGTGGGGATGGCACAGTCCATCATTCTAAGACCGCTGTCTGATTGGCTCCTGTCTGAGCGGACTGATCCATTGTGGAGGCCGTGGGGATGACACAGTCCATCAGTCTAAGACGTGCTACTAGAATTGTATATGTTTATATTACGTAAGAACAATGGTGTAACACTAATAAAAATAATATGGACGGCGCTATAAACACTGAAGTTCTGTAGTGGTCACTGCAGCATAGAGGAGAGAGACAGACAACGGCTACTAGGACATTTTAGGCCTAGTACTTGAAAAGAACGTCTTGGATTTTCTCAGTGTACCAATGCACTGTAATGTGATTCAACTGATGCTGTATGATGGTGGGCTCATAGGGAGTCAAAGGCACACCATTTGCCTGTGAACCCTGGGGAGCCCCTTCACCTGTGAACCCTGGGGAGCCCCTTCACCTGTGAACCCTGGGGAGCCCCTTCACCTGTGAACCCTGGGGAGCCCCTTCACCTGTGAACCCTGGGGAGCCTCTTACATTTACATTTTTACATTTTAGTCATTTAGCGGATGCTCTTATCCAGAGCGACTTACAGTAGAGTGCATACATTTTATTACATTTTTACATACTGAGACAAGGATATCCCTACCGGCCAAACCCTCCCTAACCCGGACGACGCTATGCCAATTGTGCGTCGCCCCACGGACCTCCCGGTTGCGGCCGGCTGCGACCGAGCCTGGGCGCGAACCCTGCCCAGCCTGGGTGCGAACCCAGAGACTCTGGTGGCGCAGATAGCACTGCGGTGCAGTGCCCTAGACCACGACGCCACCCGGGAGGCCCTTCACCTGTGAACCCTGTGGAGCCCCTTCACCTGTGAACCCTGTGGAGCCCCTTCACCTGTGAACCCTGGGGAGCCCCTTCACCTGTGAACCCTGGGGAGTCCCTTCACCTGTGAACCCTGGGGAGCCCCTTCACCTGTGAACCCTGGGGAGCCCCTTCACCTGTGAACCCTGGGGAGCCCCTTCACCTGTGAACCCTGGGGAGCCCCTTCACCTGTGAACCCTGGGGAGCGCCATCACCTGTGAACTCTGGCGAGCCCCATCACCTGTGAACCCTGGGGAGCCCCTTCACCTGTGAACCCTGGGGAGCCCCATCACCTGTGAACCCTGGGGAGCGCCATCACCTGTGAACTCTGGCGAGCCCCATCACCTGTGAACCCTTGGGAGCCCCTTCACCTGTGAACCCTGGGGAGCCCCTTCACCTGTGAACCCTGGGGAGCCCCATCACCTTTGCAGTGTTGACATTACATAGGAGAATACAGAGTTTGTGACCTTTTGATTAAGATAAGAAAATCCCTTCAATGTACAGGTCTAGCCTGTTTTCTAATGTTTGCTTCCCTCAAAATAGTCTCAGGTGCATTAACTCTTTTGGCCTAATGAATTGGCTGAGAGACAGAGACACATAGTTGAGACAGATGTTTCCCTTTTCATGGCATTTTTGGTTAACCCTCTCTGGTGATACTTTTAAGACAAAATAGGATGTGGTCAAGGAAATTACCGCTCTTCCTATTTTGGTTTGGATGACCAATCTATTGTTGGTTTTCTACGCAGGACGTTGGGTCCAGTTTTTGTTGTCTTTATATGTATAGTACAAGTATTCCCAAACGCGGGTAAAATGTATCATTTGTTGCAATTTTTCTCACATTTTCAAACAGTACATTTATATTTTCCAACAGGGCTATACATTTGGGTGAGTTTTTCTCTCTCGCCCGAGTAGCCTCATTTCACTGCCAAAAATAAAATTCAACCATCTAGTGTTCAGCGAAATGACAACACGATGTCAAATACAGGTAGCCTAGTCAAATAATGAACATCCAATCACATTAACTGTTACTCTCTCGCAGGAAACCTTCACTCTTGCGCAGACATTTAGAAAAGAAACATGACAATTTAAAAAATAAGCCACAGGAGTTTTTTGAGCGAGAATAAAGATGACTTTTGAGCAGTAAGACATGTATAAAAGCAACAGATAGCATTAATAAGAAGGGGCTATAAGCGTCTTATATGGTGAGCTACCGAGTGGCTAGGACAGGCAAGCCACATACTATTGTAGAGGACTTAATTCTTCCTGCTGCCGCGGATATGGCTGGAACAATGCTGGGGGGAAAGGCCCAAAAAACTATACAGACAATTACTTCATCAAACAACACTGTTTCACGATGCATCAATGACATGGCAGGAGATTTTTTGAAACAATTACTGCTTCGCATACAAGCCAGTGAATTAGATGCGTTACAGCTGGATGAGTCAACAGACGTGGCAGGCCTGGCACAGCTCCTGGTAAATGTCCGTTACGTTTATGGGGGTCAATTAAGGAAGACATCCTCTTCTCCAAACCACTGTAAACCAGGACAACAGGAGAGGATATTTTTTAAGTACGAGAGCTTTGTGACATCAAATGGACTTTGGTGGTCAAGATGTGTTGGTATTTGTACTGATGGCGCAAACGCCATGACAGGAAGACATAGTGGAGTGGTAACGCACGTGTAAGCAGTTGCTCCCGATGCCACTTGGGTACACTGCAGCATCCACCGAGAAGCTCTTGCTACCAAGGGAATGCCTAACAGCTTGAAAGACTTTTTGGACACTACAGTGAAAATAGTTAACTTTGTTACAGCAAGGCCCCTGAACTCTCGTGTATTTACTGCATTATGCAATGATATTGGCTGCGACCATGTAATGCTTTGACAACATACAGAAATGTGCTGGTTATCAAGGGGCAAAGTATTGACACATATTTTATTATTGAGACGAGCTTAAAGTTTTCTTTACTGACCATAATTTTCACTTGTCTGACCGCTTGCATGTTGACGAGTTTCTCACACAAATGGCCTATCTGGGTGATGTTTTTTCTCGCCTGAATGATCTGAATCTAGGATTACAGGGACTCTCTGCAACTATATTCAATGTGCGGGAGAAAATTGAGGCTATGAATAAGAAGTTGGAGCTCTTTTCTGTCTGCATTAACAAGGACAACACCCAGGTCTTTCCATCATTGCATGATTTTTTTTGTGTTCAAATAAACTCAAGCTTACGGACAATGTCAAATGTGATATAGCAAGGCACCTGAGTGAGATGGGTGCGCAATTACGCAGGTACTTTCCGGAAACGGACAACACAAACAACTGGAATCGTTATCGTTTTCATGCCCTGCCTCCAGTCCACTTACTGGTATCTGAACAAGAGAGCCTCATCGAAATTGCAACAAGCGGTTCTGTGAAAATGGAATTTAATCAGAAGCCACTGCCAGATTTCTGGATAAGGCTGCGCTCAGAGTTTCTTGCCTTGGTAAATCGCGCTGTTAAGACACTGATGCCCTTTGCAACCACGCACCTATGTGAGAGTGGATTCTCGGCCCTCACTAGCATGAAAAACGAAATACAGGCACAGACTGTGTGTGAGAAATGATTTAAGACTGAGACTCTCCAGTACAACCCACCATTGGAGTTATGTGCATCCTTTCAAGCACACCCTTCTCATTAACCTGTGGTGAGTTATTCACCATTTTTGATGAACAAATATGGTTTTATATGTAAGATGGTTAAATAAAGAGAAAATTATTGATGTATTATTATATTATTATTTGTGCCTTGGTCCTATAAGAGGTCTTTGTCACTTCCCACAAGCCGGGTTTTGACAAAAATTCACACTCATTCTTATGTTTAACTGTATCGTAAAGGATGTTTGTGGCAGGCTTACAATGATGGCAAAAAACAACATTGTAGAGTGCGCTGACCCTGGTGCTAGAGGGGGTACGCAGCTTGAGGTTGAATATTTTAAGGGGTACGGGACTATAAAAAGTTTGGGAACCACTGGTATAGTATAATGCAGCCTGATTTGTGTATCTTCTGAGATTGATCCTTCCTTTCATAAAATGACACTTCATCAGATGATAGTCTGACAGATGGGAATAAGCTTGAACTGCCGTGTTTGGGTAGAAAATAAACCCAGTGATTGAATCCCCCAACGGAACCTTCTGAGGTTTGCCTTGAGATGAACTATGATCTATGTGTTTTCTGAACTGCCTGCCCTCCTTACACTGTTCAGCTTTACCTATCAAATCATAGCTGTACTGTTAGTCCTTTGCACACCTATAATTAAAGCACTTTTCTGGTCTTTTGTCATGAAACAGCAGGGCGGTTTTTCTCTGCTCTCTGTGCCAAGGAAAACATTCCCTCTTTCATTGCCCTTTGCTTTTCTCTCCTCATTCCTCCTCTTTCAGTTAAACCAACATGTCTTTGGAGCGTTCTTCTCATGTAACTGACTTCTGCATCAGCACCAATGACTTATTTTTCTTTGCATTTAAATCCTGATCACAAAAGAAGCGCCAGGCCAGTGTTTAGGTTGCCTGACGACTCCAACGGAATTATTCCGCTGCTCCCCAGCGTTCGCGACATACTCCAGTCTGCCATTGTTGAAGTTGTTTGTGGTGATGTCAAAATGAGTGTGTTGTACAAAACACAAGTAATCAGTGAATGGATCATCTCTAACCAATCAGCGTATCAAAGCCAATGACGCATTTTCAAAACGCCTCTTTACCTACGTGTTCTGGCTCTGGCGCAACCCGTCGGTTTCTGGGACCAATCAGAACAGTTACAATGTGTTTGCGTGCTAGAAATCGTCCGGGAGGTACTCCGATCCAGACTCACTGCGGAGTAGAAACTTATGTCCGTGGTCGTGGCGTAGCGTTTGGCCGGAGCAAGGTTTTTGAGTAGCCAGGCCTGCGTTTAGGGCGGCTTCGATGTATTTTCTCCAGGGGTGCTGCTACCTGCTGCAGTGTGATGGTGGCCTCTTTTAGCCGGGGCTGGCCTGAGCTCTGATACTTGGGGTCTCTCAGCCAGCTCCCCAGTGGCCTGCCCTGCAGCTGTCGAGCCATGTCAGTTGGCCTGGAGATAAAAGTCTCGCGGCCCTCTCCTTCACGGGGAGTGCCTGACCGCCGTGTCGTCACGGATACGTGTCCATGAGGGCCCAGTGAGTGACAGGCCGGCTCCACAGACAGCAGGGTTCACTGCACACACAACCCAGGTGCACACACACACACCCTGAGGCAGAGAGCTGTGAAACGCATCACACACAATCAAAATCAAATCAAATCAAATTTTATTAGTCACATACACATGGTTAGCAGATGTTAATGCGAGTGTAGCGAAATGCTTGTGCTTCTAGTTCCGACAATGCAGTAATAACCAACAAGTAATCTAACCTAACAATTCCACAACTACTACCTTATACACACACAAGTGTAAAGGGATAAAGAATATGTACATAAAGATATATGAATGAGTGGTGGTACAGAACGGCATAGGCAAGATGCAGTAGATGGTATAGAGTACGGTATATACATATGAGATGAGTACTGTAGGGTATGCAAACATAAAGTGGCATAGTTTAAAGTGGCTAGTGGTACATGTATTACATAAAGATGGCAAGATGCAGTAGATGATATAGAGTACAGTATATACATATGAGATGGGTAATGTAGGGTATGTAAACATTATATTAAGTGGCATTGTTTAAAGTGGCTAGTGGTATATTTTTACATAATTTCCATCAATTCCCATTTTTAAAGTGGCTGGAGTTGAGTCAGTATGTTGGCAGCGGCCGCTAAATGTTAGTGGTGGCTGTTTAACAGTCTGATGGCCTTGAGATAGAAGCTGTTTTTCAGTCTCTCGGTCCCTGCTTTGATGCACCTGTACTGACCTCGCCTTCTGGATGATAGCGGGGTGAACAGGCAGTGGCTTGGGTGGTTGTTGTCCTTGATGATCTTTATGGCCTTCCTGTGACATCGGGTGGTGTAGGTGTCCTGGAGGGCAGGTAGTTTGCCCCCGGTGATGCGTTCTGCAGACCTCACTACCCTTTGGAGAGCCTTACGGTTGTGGGCAGAGCAGTTGCCGTACAAGGCGGTGATACAGCCCGACAGGATGCTCTCGATTGTGCATCTGTAGAAGTTTGTGAGTGCTTTTGGTGACAAGCCGAATTTCTTCAGCCTCCTGAGGTTGCTTGTTGTTTTAGTTTCTGTTTGTAGGCTGGAATCAACAAAATGGAGTCGTGGTCAGCTTTTCCGAAAGGGGGGCGGGGGAGGGCCTTATATGCGTCGCGGAAATTAGTATAACAATGATCTAGGGTTTTTCCAGCCCTGGTAGCACAATCGATATGCTGATAGAATTTAGGGAGTTTTGTTTTTAGATTAGCCTTGTTAAAATCCCCAGCTACGATGAATGCAGCCTCAGGGTGTGTGGTTTCCAGTTTACAAAGAGTCAGATAAAGTTCGTTCAGGGCCATCGATGTGTCTGCTTGGGGGGGAATATATACGGCTGTGATTATGATCGAAGAGAATTCCCTTGGTAGATAATGCGGTCGACATTTGATTGTGAGGAGTTCTAGATCAGGTGAACAGAATGACTTGAGTTCCTGTGTGTTGTTATGATGATCACACCACGTCTCGTTAATCATAAGGCATACCCCCCCGCCCCTCTTCTTACCAGAAAGATGTTTGTTTCTGTCGGCGCGATGCGTGAAGAAACCAGCTGGCTGCACCGACTCCGTTAGCGTCTCTTGAGTTAGCCATGTTTCCGTGAAGCAGAGCACGTTGCAATCCCTGATGTCTCTCTGGAATGCTACCCGTGCTCGGATTTCATCAACCTTATTGTCAAGAGACTGGACATTGGCGAGTAGTATGCTAGGGAGTGGAGCGCGATGTGCCCGTCTCCGAAGCCTAACCAAGAGACCGCTACGTTTGCCCCTTTTACGGCGTCGCATAGGGTCCCCGGCTGGGATCAGATCCATTGTATTGGGTGGAAGGCAAAACACTGGATCCGTTTCGGGAAAGTCATATTCCTGGTTACAACGATGGTGAGTTGACGTTAATCGTATATTCAGTAGTTCCTCCCGACTGTATGTAATGAAACCTAAGATTACCTGGGGTACCGATGTAAGAAATAACACATAAAAAAACAAAATACTGCATATTTTCCAAGGAACGCGAAGCGAGGCGGCCATCTCGGTCGGCGCCATCTTTGTCTTTATCATGATTTATGACTCAGAGGCCCCCCTGTGCACTGGTTAATTGAACACTGTTTCAAGGGTCGTAAATTGATGCATCCGTCTAACTGACTAGGCCGTGTCAATTTCAAGCCCTTGGATGGGAGCTTTGTTTCTAGGTCCCTGTTGACGTACAGTAAAACTTGTTCTCATCCTCAATGATATCGTGCTGTAACGACTGACATTCAATTCAAATGGTACAGCAGCATTGTCGCATCATTTACAACATCTTTATGGATCACTAGTCTCACAAATAACCTAACCATGCATTGTGAACCATGCTTTGATTCATCCCCCAGTTCACATCCTTCCTCTGGCGCTCTACTGGAAATAGCTAGAGATGCACCATGATCAGCAGCCCAGTGCAGTAGAGCTCTCTGTCAGTAAACTGCACTGTCTTCTCATGCTTGAAAGGAGCGTCCAAATCCCTACACTAAACATGACATGCCTTCTAGCCTTATATAAACTGAAGTTCTTACCCCCAAAAAGTCTACTATGAGAATGTAATGCCAAGGGTGCGACTGGGTACATAAGCAGGAAACGGTAATAAATGCATTATTGAGTAAACAATGAATGTAGTGATAGACATCAAATACCCAGTATTACTGAGAGAGGCCGCGCCACAATGTCTGTACTGCTGGGCGTTTTAGATGTGTATCAATCCATGTATAGTGTGCTTGTGTACATTGTGTACATTGTTTACATGAGGACATTTCAACCATGAGAGAGTGGTTATTCATGGTAGGTCTTGGACAGGAAATGTCAATTTCATATGAAACAAGGAAAGGGGGTCTTTCAGTTTTCCCAGACTACAGGGACCGTAAGAACCAATTTTATGGGCCTCCCGGGTGGGGCAGTGGTCTAGGGCACTGCATCGCAGCGCTAGCTGCGCCACCAGAGACTCTGGGTTCGCTCTCTGTCGCAGCCGGCCGCGACCGGGAGGTCCGTTGGGCGACGCACAATTGGCCTAGCGTCGTCCAGGTTAGGGAGGGTTTGGCCGGTAGGGATATCCTTGTCTCATCGCGCAACAGCGACTCCTGTGGCGGGCCGGGCGCAGTGCGCGCTAACCAAGGGTGCCAGGTGCACGGTGTTTCCTCCGACACATTGGTGCGGCTGGCTTCCGGGTTGGAGGCGCGCTGTGTTAAGAAGCAGTGTGGCTTGGTTGGGTTGTGTTTCGGAGGACGCATGGCTTTCGACCTTCGTCTCTCCCGAGCCCGTACGGGAGTTGTAGCGATGAGACAAGATAGTAATTACTAACAATTGGATACCACGAAATTGGGGAGAAAAGGGGGTAAAAAATAAATAAATAAATGTTTTTGTTCTAGGCCCAATTCATAAAGCACAATGTTTGTTCTCTCTTTGAAAGAGTGTTCCCTATCTTTATGTTCCATATTTTCATCTGGATCAGAAAAGGAAAGCTTTCCTCTGTTATCATTAAGTCTATTTAGTGTGCAATGTTTTCCTCAATGTGGACCCTCCGGGTCCTCCTACTGTACCTCAATCTATTGTTTTCCCCGTGTTTCCTCCCTCAACTAAGACCACAACGTTATTAGTACTAATCCTTCTAACCTCTGTCTGTCTGTTCTCACCGCTGGACCTGTGACCAGTAAGAAAGTCAAACGCCAACATGTTCAAGACCCCGCAGACCACGGGAGATGAAGCAACCCCTTTTTAAACTTTAAAGGCAATTCCGACACTTTTCAACATCATATTAATTATCACCAAACCAGGGACTACATATGTGAAAACTGCCATTTCTATGATCTGTGGTTAAAAAAATATGAAGGTCCTAAAAAATGCTTCTCTGTGTCATCACAGGGTAGGATTAAAAGGGAAAAACTGAGGGATGGTACTTTCTTGCTCCCCATATCACCGCAAATGTCATAGTGTTTGAAAATCACTGTTTTTTTAAAGGTTTAAACTTTTGATGATGTCATTGGTTAGAACTTTTTATATTTTTTTCTACAAAACTTCGAAATGCGCCATTTTCACATGTTGACACTGATATTGTGCTGGAGATAATGAAAATGAGGTGAGGTAATGAAAGGTGGTTGAGTTACCCTTTAACTCTAGTACCGCTGGGCCTCGATGGACCGCCCCTTTCCCTTAGACCGCTGCTCCACTCGGGAGCCCTAATAGGCTGACCACACCGCTCGCGTGTGTGGAAATCAATGTTATTCAGTTATTGCACCCACACTGCTCGCCCGCGCCAACGAGCGTCTGCGTTGCCAAGGGCTAAAATAGAAATCAGTTCTATTTCTGACGCAGATCTATTTCTGACGCAGTCCTGCCTCTCCCATCTCCTCATTGGTTTATAGAAGAAGGTACCCGCGTGCTATCTCCTCATTGGTTATACCCACGTGGGTGACTGAAAGACAAATGAGGTCAGTGGCAGTAATGCACCTAATTTATGAAAGTTTCCAATCACAATATAAAGTCAAGAGAAGAAAAAGCCTGGAAGGAAGAGAGATGACTAGAAACGATTCGGTTGACCGTTTTATGTGTGGATTAATTGTCGGGGTAGAGGAACTTGAGCATTTCAGGTAAAATAACAACTCAATGTTTATATCCCAGGACAAATTAGCTAGCAACAGCAAGCTAGCTAAATAGGACAAATTAGCTAGCAAGTGCAAGCTAACTAGCTAAATTTCCATAAATGTTTAGTGCTTTTCGGCCTGTTCCCAAATTAATGTAATTGGTTCAGAGTTTGTTTTGATATTTTAAACTGCGTGTCGTGATCGCGTTTGGTGTAGGGGGACAAATAAATGTATGCACGATGGCGCACGAGCGAAGCCGGTTTGGGTTGCGTGTAAGGCACTGCATCTCAGTGCTTGAGGCATCACTACAGACACCCTGGTTCGATTGCAGGCTGTATCACAACCGGCCGTGATTGAGAGTCCCGTAGGGTGGCGCACAATTGGCCCAGCGTCGTCCGGGTTTGGCCAGGGTAGGCCATCATTGTAAATAAGAATTTGTTACATTTAAAAATATATATATTAAGTAATGAGCAGCCATTCTGACTGCAACATTCTAACAGTGTAATTAATACATTTCATATATTCTATCGCAAAAAATAATAATTTGGTTGTGTTTATGAAGGTCTTAGGTAACATTAGAATACAAATATATATTTTTTAAATAACAATAGCATTTTCACTAGTTTGTTACTATAGGCTATATGTAAAAAGAACAAAAATAGAAACACATTCAAGTGTTCAATGTATTTTATTTGTGGAGTTCTTTTGTTACAACTGTGAAACAGAAAGTATATGTGTTGGAATGCATTAACATTAACTTATTTTAATAAAAATATAATAATCCCCATCTTCCAAGATGCAAAGTCTGCAAGATGCGCAGTCAAATGACGAAAACATCAGTAGCCTAAACATTATAATCTCCAAGTGTGCTTGATAAAGTGTAAATCAGCACAAAAGCAATAATGGCATTATAATGAATATAAGTGTCAATGACAGCAGTCAAAAATAGTCAATTATTGTCAGCTCGTGCTTACATGGTGTGCGTCTTCACACAGTTGGAGCATGTCCATGTCAGTTGGAGCATGTCTTTTTAGTGCTTAGGTTCAGGCTTAGGTTCAGGTTTAGGTTCAGGCTTAGGTTCAGGCTTAGGTTCATGATGAGGCTCAGAATCTGAAGAATAATCAGATGTCATGAATCATTTCTTCCCCAGCATCTGTCGTTTTCATTCAGATTTTGTAGCAATGCTAACTTAGCATGTGCATCCATTCGTGTTGGTCATCTTGGCATTGTAAATTACACACACTCTCAATGTGTACTCCAAGTAGGCCAGAGTAGACTGACAAAACTGTTTGGATTTGTTGTGCTGATATAGGGTTAGGGCTGTTGCACTGACAGTATTATGCCACACCGGCAGTCATGAGTCATGACCACAGTAAAATTCCACGTGACCGTTGAGTCATGGTATTCTCCTCTTATGCACATGTGGACATGTGTTGATAGCGACCATCAGGTCGTTAATGGCCTGGTGCTCGGGGCTCTATTGTCCCTCTAACCACTCTGATATCAATGCAAATGCAGTCAAATCACATCAAACACTTATCATCAAAACAGTATTTTTGAGTTTTTAAAACTCACCTCACTGTGATGATCAATTTGACGAAAGAAGTTCAACAACAAGTTGAAACTGAGTGGAAAACATGGTCGTTGTTTCAAAGCCTAACATAACAAAATGACCAGTGCTTTCTAAGTTGATGATTCATTCAAAACAGTCATACGCATATTAGAGCTGATGCATACACATAGGCCCAAATATGAGCCAAAGCTCCCAAAAAATACAAAAACTGAATTAAAATAATGATTGTGCTGTTATACAATACATAGCCTACAGCATATTACGCACGGCAGGAAAACATTTTTAAAAAATGATTTAAGAGGTCTTTGGTGCCAAATTGTTCTAGCCTAGAGCTGTGGCGGTCATTACGTTGTGTCAGACTGTCATGCAGGAGATGGAAATACACAGTGGTGAGATATTCTGTAGCTAAAGGTAATGTCTCAACCTATTCATTATGAACAAAAATGTTTTCTAGGCTATTCAAAATCAAATACAAAGTGGGGGCGGCTATCTCTGTAAGCCGCTCTGCACAATCAATGAACCAACCACATCGCCTAGGCCTATATGTTGTCTTCCAGACTCATGGATAGACAGTTTGGAGTGTAGCAGAAGGTAACCAGTCCATCCAGTATGTATAATAATACAGTCCACACTCAAAGGCCATTGCTATAATTGTTTTAATTTTGGAGAATAGTCTAATAGGGTACATACCGTTTTGAGGTTCTAATTGGAATAGATCAATACAATAGAATGGCACGTCCTGTTCTTTATTCACAATTGGTGATGACATAATTATGCATCGTTTGCTTCCCCTCCCCCTTTCTCCCTATCATACTTTACTTCATTTATTTTATCTGTTATATGTGTGAAATTAGTTTCGGTTTAGGTTCAGTTTTGAGGCAATTATTGAGGTGATTATCAACTGGGACAGCGCCTTCAACTGTCGAGAGAAGGAGTAGAGCAGGCCCCACTGTCGGGAGAAGGAGTGGAGCGGGCCCCGCTGTCAGGAGAAGGAGTGGAGCAGGCCCCGCTGTCGGGAGAAGGAGTGGAGCAGGCCCTACTGTCGGGAGAAGGAGTGGAGCAGGCCCCGCTGTCAGGAGAAGGAGTGGAGCAGGCCCCGCTGTCGGGAGAAGGAGTGGAGCAGGCCCTACTGTCGGGAGAAGAAGTGGAGCAGGCCCCACTGTCGGGAGAAGGAGTGGAGCAGGCCCCACTGTCGGGAGAAGGAGTGGAAATGGCCCCACTGTCGGGAGAAGGAGTGGAGCAGGCCCCACTATCGGGAGAAGGAGTGGAACAGGCCCCACTGTCGGGAGAAGGAGTGGAGCAGGCCCCACTGTCGGGAGAAGGAGTGGAACGGGCCCCACTGTCGGGAGAAGGAGTGGAAATGGCCCCGCTGTGAGGAGAAGGAGTGGAGCAGGCCCCACTGTCGGGAGAAGGAGTGGAGCGGGCCCCACTGTCGGGAGAAGGAGTGGAGCAGGCCCCACTGTCGGGAGAAGGAGTGGAAATGGCCCCACTGTTGGGAGAAGGAGTGGAAATGGCCCCGCTGTGAGGAGAAGGAGTGGAAATGGCCCCACTGTCGGGAGAAGGAGTGGAGCAGGCCCCACTGTCTGGAGAAGGAGTGGAACAGGCCCCACTGTCGGGAGAAGGAGTGGAGCAGGCCCTACTGTCGGGAGAAGGAGTGGAAATGGCCCCGCTGTGAGGAGAAGGAGTGGAAAAGGCCCCACTGTCGGGAGAAGGAGTGGAAAAGGCCCCACTGTCGGGAGAAGGAGTGGAGCAGGCCCCACTGTCGGGAGAAGGAGTGGAGCAGGCCCCGCTGTGAGGAGAAGGAGTGGAAAATGCCCCACTGTCGGGAGAAGGAGTGGAGCAGGCTCCACTGTCGGGAGAAGGAGTGGAGCAGGCCCCACTGTCGGGAGAAGGAGTGGAAATGGCCCCACTGTCGGGAGAAGGAGTGGAAATGGCCCCGCTGTGAGGAGAAGGAGTGGAAAAGGCCCCACTGTCGGGAGAAGGAGTGGAGCAGGCCCCGCTGTGAGGAGAAGGAGTGGAAAATGCCCCACTGCCGGGAGAAGGAGTGGAGCAGGCTCCACTGTCGGGAGAAGGAGTGGAAATGGCCCCGCTGTGAGGAGAAGGAGTGGAAAAGGCCCCACTGTCGGGAGAAGGAGTGGAGCAGGCCCCGCTGTGAGGAGAAGGAGTGGAAATGGCCCCACTGTCGGGAGAAGGAGTGGAGCAGGCCCCGCTGTGAGGAGAAGGAGTGGAGCAGGCCCCACTGTCGGGAGAAGGAGTGGAAAAGGCCCCACTGTCGGGAGAAGGAGTGGAGCAGGCCCCGCTGTGAGGAGAAGGAGTGGAGCAGGCCCAACTGTCGGGAGAAGGATTGGAAATGGCCCCACTGTCGGGAGAAGGAGGTGAGCGGGCCCCGCTGTCGGGAGAAGGAGTGGAAAAGGCCCCACTGTCGGGAGAAAGAGTGGAGCAGGCCCCACTGTCAGGAGAAGGAGTGGAGCAGGCCCCACTGTCGGGAGAAGGAGTGGAGCAGGCCCCACTGTCGGGAGAAGGAGTGGAGCAGGCCCCACTGTCTGGAGAAGGAGTGGAAAAGGCCCCACTGTCGGGAGAAGGAGTGGAGCAGGCCCCACTGTCGGGAGGAGGAGTGGAGCAGGCCCCGCTGTGAGGAGAAGGAGTGGAAAAGGCCCCCCAAGGAGTGGGAAAGGCCCCCAAAAAATACATGTCCTCCTAAAATGAATTCTAACACCAGTTCTGTTTGTGATATTAAGATTCTAACAACGACAGTGTGTTATATAGGGTTATTTAGGAAAAGTCTAGGGACTGAGGGGGGCATGACTTAAATAGCAGAGTATACTGTATATATATATTTTTATATATGAGCAGTCCAAATGACTGCTTTAGCAGTTCTAGTGTTATCCTTCACAACCTTGTCAACTCCTCATGATAGATGGATTCAGGGAATAGTTTTCTTCTTTGTCCCCTCAGTATGAGTGAATGAATTAAGTCTTTGCTGACTGTAATGAGATCAGCAGTACTTCTACAGTGACAGAAAGCAGTTAGACTGTTGTCACTGGCCCCAAAACAAAATGGCTGTGTGAAGTCATTACAGTCAATTTGGGACACCAGCAGTTTCAACTACTGACAGGGCAAATCACCTTTTCCCATAAACACCCCCCTTGACCCGGGGTGTTGTGTGTGTACATGTGTGTTTCAAAGCTCATCTCTTCTGCTGGTGTTAGTGTTGGCCCTCTGGCGTTCCGTGTCCGTGTGTGACCACACACTCCTCCAGGCCCATCTGCAGCTCTTTTATTTACATACCGTGGTGCTACTCCCCATGCCAAGCTGGCCCGGGCTCCGAACCCCAGACTCCCCACTGGCTGAGCCGGACTGGGAAGACAACACATGGACCTCAGGTTTCACTCCACTTCATCTCAAAGGAAAACATTGGGAGCCTCAACTCTTCATTCTCATGCGTTAGACCATGCATGTTGGCGTTCCTGTCATCCATTAGGACGTAGCTTGTTGGAGCCTAGAGGGCCAGGAGAACAGAGCAGGCCCAGGAGAGAACAATCTGACTCTTATCTGTGCTGCTACGTGTCTGATGTCGGTGTTATCTGCCTTTTCTTGTCTCCTGATAAGAGTGGCGTGAGTAAAGCCTCAGGCGTGGGGCAGCAGGTGTGGGCAGGCAGTGAGACACTACAGTACAGCAGCGTACACATTCCTCTGGAGAGGCTGAAGTGTGTGAAAGGTCTGGATCAGTAGGATACTGCTTAGGGCAGGAGGGGAGCCCTTTCCCCTTGTTACCTTGCTCTGATCAGCTAAGTAATTGCTCAGTTATTTAAAGAATGTTTTTCCCGTTTTATGAAAGGGCATTTGTACTCTCTTTTTTTTGTTGCTGGTTGTTTGGTTACTTGATTGTGTGTGAAGCTGGTTGTCTGTGTCTGGATCCTCGTGTGTACTAGAGGTGGTCCTGGTTTGCGTGTAGGCTGTGTAATGAGTTGTGAATGTAACAGGAGGAACTCCCTGCTTCTCAGGCATTACTCTAATCATCAGAGGAAGAGCCGGGGGAACGAGGGGAAAATAGAGTGCAGAAAAAAGGGAGAGGGGACAGGGAGAGGTGGAGGGAGACAGAGAGAACGAAGAGAGAGGGCGGAGTAGAGTCGGTGAGATGGAGGAACACAGAGTTTAGGGACCTCTCTCTCTATCGCTCTGCCTCCCTTTCTCCCTCCCCTGGGAGGGGGCTCACACAATGGCCTAAGCCTCCCGCTCTTTGGAACAATGGTCTTGGGAAAGGAAGTGTAGAAGAGGCCCAGCTCAAGTCCCTGCTTTTGTTTCTGAGAGGTCCCCCCCTCCGTGTCACAGCCAGATTGCAACGAAACACCCCTGAGGTCACTCACACACTCCTACACCTCCGGTTCCTGGTCACACAGCCAGTGCTTCCTCATGGTGCCTCCAGTAAAACTCTGGCCCCCTCTGATTTTTATTTTATTTATTTTATTTTACCGTTATTTTACCAGGTAAGTTGACTGAGAACACGTTCTCATTTGCAGCAACGACCTGGGGAATAGTTACAGGGGAGAGGAGGGGGATGAATGAGCCAATTGTAAACTGGGGATTATTAGGTGACCATGATGGTTTGAGGGCCAGATTGGGAATTTAGCCAGGACACCGGGGTTAACACCCCTACTCTTACGATAAGTGCCATGGGATCTTTAATGACCTCAGAGAGTCAGGACACCCGTTTAACGTCCCATCCGAAAGACAGCACCCTACACAGGGCAGTGTCCCCAATCACTGCCCTGGGGCATTGGATATTTTTTAGACCAGAGGAAAGAGTGCCTCCTACTGGCCCTCCAACACCACTTCCAGCAGCATCTGGTCTCCCATCCAGGGACTGACCAAGAGCAACCCTGCTTAGCTTCAGAAGCAAGCCAGCAGTGGTATGCAGGGTGGTATGCTGCTGATCACCCCCAAACACTACCCACAGTAGGTGGAGGTGATGGGGCAAACCGGAAAACTGCCCCAGAAGACAAGATCCATTCCTCCCCGGAGAAAAACAACACAAACAAAGTGGACCGCCAGAGGCCTGGGAGGTGAACTGAGATGGTCTCTGCCCGGCCGAGTGTGAGTGTGTGCCATTTCACTGTGGTCTCCAGCAATGGGGTCCTATTATGTGCCAGTACAGTGTGCACGGTGGGAAAATACCATGCAGAATGAACAGTCATGGACACGAGATGGAGAGAGGAAATTTGGCTTAGTTTGTTAGAACTTTAGGAAAAATACTCAGCCACACCACCAATCTCTTACCCCTGATGTGTTCTTAACCTTGTGTTCTTAACGGCCAGACAGTTTGGACTCCTCTGTGTAGCTGCGTATACTGAAGTAATATGGGGTAATCTGGCATGGAGATTTCTGAGGGGCGATGACCATATATATATTTTGTAATTCTTGTTTGCCACAGGAGGAAGCACTCTGCCTTCCCTTTCTCCTCCCTACTCTCTCTCTCTCTGACAGCACTTCCCCTTATACTTTAAGTGCGATAGTTCAGAAACTGTGGCTCTGATTGCTGAGGGATTTTCCCGCTCTTTGGCTAGGAGACAGGTGTTCAGACAGGAGGTGGATGTGTAGGAGTGAGCAGCAGGACAACTGGCCTCAAGACACAGAAGTGAGAGTACTGCTTCCTATGATGTAACCAGGCAGGTGCAGCTACGCAGGTGTTAACTGCACCAGGAACATGAAGGTGTTGATAGATGGGTGAGCCTCCTATGGTCAAAATGCTATAAAGGTCAATATCTAGCTCCAGAGAGGGCTAGCCACCAGGCAAACTGAGAACCTAACTTTACTCCGCGGACTTAGCAGTGTGTGATGACTTTTCTCCACATGTAACTGTTGATTTGAGGAAAGCTAAGTAAACAGATAAAACCGATCTGTGTTGAAATCTGTGGCTGTGGTCCACTCTGGCAGCGCTGCCTCCAGACGTGGGGAATAGCCACTCTGACGCCTCACAGAGCCGTTTAAAAACGACAGGGATCTGGGAACTGGCCAGGGGAACAGCCTTTGTGTGCAACCCTGTCATTGTCCCAGAGCTCAGATAAGGCAAAAGAAAATACCCCAGCACTGCGCTGTGACTTCCTGTCCCCATTTACTCAGCAGAAAAGGCCCTATTCCCAATACGAGTTATGAAGGAGAGACTGAGGAGCAGGGTGGCGAAAGATAATTTTACTTTTCAATTCACATTACATCCTTGCTTTACTGTACCTTTTGTTGTGGCTGGCAATGCAAAAATGTTTGGTCTTCAGCTAAAATTTACCGTAAATATCACAGTAGCCACAAGCCAGTAAGCAAAACTATTCAACAGTGACAAACTTTTATTCTTAAAGATATTACACTGTTGAATAATGCAACCAAACCATATTACACTCTTGTGTGTGCAAAGGGTAGGAAGCATGAGTTTTAACTCACCAAAGTAACAACACAGTGTTGTCAAAGACTTAGTAACTTAGTTGTAGTCATGATCTGGTTACCTAAAGCTACAAACATAGTTCTGTTTTTGGGTTATTACTTATTAACTTATTTCCGGATATCTTCTAAACTACCCACAATGCACTATTTCGCAACGTCATATGGAGAGAGTTCGTATGCTAGCTTGATATCTAGCTCAAGCTGGCCAACGTTAGCATCCTCATGCGCCTCACATACTTTGTGGCTGTGTTATCTAGTAGGAACCTGTTAGCACGGCATACTCTGGTGCCTCCTTGCCGTGGGCTCAAAACGAAAGAAAATCATACCTCTTTGCTCTGTAGTATCTCGTCTGTTTTCCTTTTTGTTTTGTCAACTTTTCGGCATGTTGGGCCTCCCGAGTGGTCGCAGTGGTCAGTGCTAGCTATGCTGCTAGAGATTCTGGTTCAAGTCCAGGCTCTGTCACAGCCGTCCGCCACCGGGAGACCCATGGGGCGGCACACAATTGGCCCAGAATCATCCGGAAAGGCATGGGTGTCTCAGGGTTAGGGAAGGGTTTGGTCGGGCAGGGATGTCCTTGTCCCATCGCGCACTAGTGATTCCTGTGGCAGGCCGGGCTCAGTGCATGCTAACACGGTCGCCAGGTGCATGGTGTTTCCTTGGTTTACTTTAATGTAGCTGTAGATTGCTCATGATGTGCTAACGTAACAATACATTCATAAAGTATTTGCTTGTAAGTTTGCGGAAAATGTTATTGAAACTAGTATTTGAAGTTATTTCTGTTGGAGTATACATTATAGGGAATAGGCTGGCTTGCCTATATGTAATCCATATTACACCACACACTCAGAAAAACATTTTCCGGCTTGACTTCGGCATTCTTCGGAATTCTGATTTGGTTTTATGTAATAACTTGAGAAATAAGAAAAGTGAGGTGTAACTTTGCAGTGAGACTTTTAATGCGTATACTAATTCAAATCCATATGGTACATGTGGTTCTGTGTATGCTACCTTCCATTTTAAGGGGTTTATTTTCTCGCCTGTGGAGATGGGCATCCATAGTTTTACGTGGCTAGTTGTAGCCGGCAGCTACTGCGACAATTTCAGAATGTAATAATGATGGACATTTGTCATTATTTGACTGTTTGAGTACTCACATGATTTTCATTCGAGTTCTCGGAATAAAAAGAACAAGCTATTTTTAGAACAGACGGCCTGCGCTGGATTCAATTATATATTTTTTTAAATCTCTGGTTAAAGATTGAGTTTTGACCTCCGTCCGAGCAATCAAATACTCATACTCATCCCTAGAATGTAACAGGGATGCATTCCAGGTTTAAAAAAAAATCCAGGTAAAAACTCAATAAAACGAGTCTCAGATATTCAAAAACATTGCTCTGCTATTACCATTTATTCTGTTTGTACTGCCCTGCTTCCAGGGGGGGTAACTGTTTGATGGGTGTCATGCTCTACCTATGAAGGTAGCGGTCGAGACGTAGTAAGTACGCAAGTTTACATTTCAGTAATATGTGTAGCCGACTGTATTTTTACATAAAGTGTAGTAAGTGTGGCTCTAAGACGCTGCAGGTCCCGTTCCTTCCTTAGCCATACTGCATGCAGCTTCCTGTGTTCCAGTGCCAGGCCTGTGAGAGCCCTAGGAGCACAGCAGAGCTATGAATTCGCTGGAATCCACCAGGCCTGATTGTGGACCCGGGGTTTCCGCTGACACTCTTGAGTCTTCAAATGGTGCCATCAGATCAAACACTGTCTCAGATGCTAAACGATCAGGCCTCCATAAGGCGAGAGGAGGAAAGGGCTTTCTTCAGCCCTTTAATCATCCAAGCAAGATGCTTCCTTGTTGACTGGTTGCAGCTCCCAAGGAGGAAGATGGCCAGCTGTTAAACCACTACTGTAGTTCACCTAATTTGTCACTATTTCAGTATAATATGTCCTCGGGAACAGAGATGTGAAGGGATGTATATTCATCTTGGCATTGGTCCTCTTTTTACTGGTTTGAGTGATACCAGTCACAGTAAGTCCTGTTATTGCGACAGGCAGATACCATATGGCTGGTTGGACCAAAACCAGCCATCGAGCCATTTAAAACCATACAAAACAGCCATATGGATTTACTCACAATTAATCTGAAAGATGTAGATGTGGTGTTTTTTTTAAAGGGTCCTTTAAAGCTATCAGGGTTTCTTTATTGCAACTTAAAGCCTGAATCTCGGGCATTGAGTCAAATGGCAGGGAATATGGCATGATGGGACTGCTGACGTTTTTCACAGAGCAGTTTTCGACAAGGCCTACTTTTGAAAGCTCTTTCTTCTGTAACAGAGCTGTTCCTGCCTCACATTTTGGATGGATAATAGTGGCCTGGTCTCTGTTCTACACCACAATGAGTGCAGAAGGAAAATGATGACCTGAACTTTTGTATGGTTATTGCCTAGACCTAAGTGCAGTCATTTAAGCCCCAGAAACAAAATGGATTTTTGAGGCGTTGCCTGCTCTTTTATGGAAGAACATATAATCATAGTTTTGATACTCACAGTGGTTGTCTAATTTTAGTCTGATATTTTACAACAGATTCTGTTTCTGCCAGTCGCACCAGAGACACAGGCTGCGACTTGAATCCATGAACTTGTTCCAAGACAGAATTCTCAAAGGTGCAGCCTTTAGCAAAATCTCCCCTTTGCCCAGCATTCTTGCGGTACCAAATCTATGGTACGTTATACTTTCATCTTTAAATAAAAAAAAGATATGGAGTCCTCAAAACGTTGTAACCGAACAGGCGGCGCTTTCCCCCCTCTCCATAAACTACATTAAATATAACTTTTGACAAATGTGCATCAGATGAAAGCTTCAATGGCCAATTTGCTGCAATATTCAGCATTGGAGACTGGTTCCTGTAGTGAAGACAAGGCCAGGCAGCCTGTCCCGTCAGTCACATGATGGTTTGATGTCAGTGTGTGCTTGTTACACGGCCAGCAAAGTGTTCTGAATTTTTTTTCGAAGAGGGGTTTGTGTTCCCATGACTTGACTGCGACACGCAATGTTTGATACACCTAATTAATTATGGAATTGAGGTCATAATCAAAGAGCCACAGAGATCCCCAAGGGGAAACTGGCTGTGGAGCAGAGATCTGGAATAGAAGCTCACTTCAAAGCACTTGTTTTGGGGCTGTTGAGGCTACCTTGGCCTTGCTCGTCTCCTGCTCAGACATAATGAGCAGTAGTAAGACGGGCTGTCGCCATGTCTCCACACCGTGGGTGTATCCAGTGTCTGGGACTTCTTTCACACTCGGTTCTGTGTTACCCCCCTGTGGCCTGCCCTTTGACCTCTCGGAACTCATAGCAAACAGTGACCTCACAGCGGCTGACCCACATTCAGACGCCATGGGAGACCAGAACACAAGTGCAGACTCTATCTTATGACCAGCTGACATGGATGGAGCTCTGCCTCACAGACCTCCATTACTGTTACAGCAGATGACAAATGCTTAGTGTCTGACAGTAAACTGTATATCTACCGCTGGTGGTGGTGATTCATAGTCTCAATGACCTTGCTGTGAGATGAGTGACTATTTTCATTTCAGGGACGATGACTGTGGCATCACACTGACATGCTGATTGAACGCAGGGCATAAGCTGCATGACTCTACAAAGCACACACTTTGTTTGGAATTCACAGAATTGATAAGAATGTGCTCCTTATCACATGCAACTGGGGAGTCTGTGCTTATGTTTGGAGAAATTGTGTGAAAGATGTCAAAGAGAGCTGGGGTGTCAGCAGGACCAGTGAGATACACAAGGGAACGTCCCCGCCTTTGGTTGATCACGTCTTGGGAGGGCATAGAGATTGTAGTAAGTTGGTACATTTCCAATGAGGATTTACCCCAGTGTTTTACCCAAAGGCGCAGACCTTTCTGTTTCCATCTACTTGGGCCAGCACCGTGTCTCAATTGGCCATGACAAAGCAACAGTCTTTTTGAATGATGCAGAGGTTGTTGATTCTGCTCACCACAAGTTTTTAGAGTCCCAGTCCTGATGGAAACAGAATAACTAGAGGTTAAGTTAACATAAAACACTGATGACACCCTGGTGTGGGGGTAACTCTAGATGGAAAAGCACCATATGAGTCCCTGTGGTGGCCAGTGACATTCTTTCTTCTAAAGCCACACTAGGCTGAAAGAGAGGCATCTCTATCAGAAGATCAAAGGACACAACAAGGTCTCCTCCCCCCTGTTCTCTGAACAGTGTATTGTCTCCTGACCTGGCCACAGAGGTCAGCCTGGGGTGAGAGGCTAATGAACTGCCTCTAGAGATGGAGAGAAAGGGACAGATCTATCAGGGACAGTTTGTTCGGGATCGCTAGTTCACCCACCAGGTTTTTGAGACCTGATGGGTGAGCTAGCTGGAGTCTCCACTCAACTGTCTGTTGCTCTCCCCTTAAACCCTGAACCATGACCCCATAGCCCTCTAATTAAAAAAACAATATATTTAACCTTTATTTAACTAGGCAAGTCAGTTAAGAACAAATTCTTATTTACAATGATGGCCTACCAAAAGGCAAAAGGCCTCCTGCGGGGACGGGAGCCTGAGATTAAAAATAAATAAATAAGTGCAATATAAATATAGATCTGTAAAACAATGCTCAACCTCCAGATTTTGCACAACCAAAAAGCAAGCCAATCCAGTATAGTACTATAAACCACAAACTGAAGATGCACCATGGAGGCACTTCCCTCCAGGCTTAAGTGAATAGTTTCTAGGTTAACCAGTAGCACGGTGTTTGTTCTAAAAATATCCTGAACGTATGTTGATTTGTTTTCTGTCTTGTGTTTTTGCAGAGTTGTTGGGCTCCACGAAGAGACTGAACGTCAACTACCAGGATGGAGATGGGTAAGTGTGTGATGATAATAACACTGTCCTAAAGAACTGACTGACAACCTCTGTAAATAAAATACATAAAATAAAAGATGGCCTACCAATAAGCTACTCTTTCTGTATCTGTAAAACAGTAGTTCTACTGTGTAGCTTCTACATACAAGTGCTGGGATTTTAAAGCTCAATGCGTCTTGTCTTGTGATAAACACTCTGCGTTAGTTTGCCTTGGGTTGAATCATGGCCTTCTGCTAAGTCAGCCAAAGCAGACTAACTGGTAATTGTGTCTGGAGGAGAAGCGGAGGTGTCACTACTGAAAACGCTCATTTAATTGTTGTTTTTACTACTGCTTCTTGCCCAAAAGCAGACGCACCACAGTCTACTAACCCCCCAGTTACCCTGTCTGCCAGTGGAAATGCTGACTGTAAAAATGTTCCCCTCTCGCTTATTAGCATAGGTCTAGTTTCTCCTCATCTATTTTTCTCTTTGTGGAGGGACTTGGATCACATATGAAATTTCTCACTTTCTCCGTTTCCTCTCTTTCCCTTCTCACAGGGTGGTGTGTTTTCATCGCAGATATTTCTGTCGGCTTCTAGAGCCATACTAATTTTCACAATTGCTCTCAGTAGCTGATAGAATGGCACATTGATGAAATTGGTGAGATCCCTTGGTGCAGCGTGGCTTTTTTAAAGATTCGCTCAGCTCCCTGTAGAATATGAACTAGTCAAAAAGTAGATCATGCAAACTCTGGCAAAGTCTACAGTTAGACTGTCTGAGTTCAGATTGAGTCCGATAGGCTTAGCACACCCGAGATATCCAAATATAACTACCTTTTATAGCGCTCCCACACCCATCCCAACAGCCTCCCCCCTCTACAGACACTACTGGTGCCCCCTCACTCAGCCTAAATAAACAGAGTAACAAAAGTGGAGAGAAGAGCCAAGACAACAGTGGGAGACCTTTAGATAAGCCGTGCCTCTGAGATGGCTGTAAAATGGTCCAGAGATTAGGACATTGGCGCACCATATATCAGAGCCCAGCTACCCCCCCCCCCCCCCCCCCCCCCAGGCCCCAGGCACTGGCCATGGTTTACTGCTTGTTATGCATCTTCTCCAACCCCCCCTCTCTCCTTGTCAGCTCTCCCATGGGGGGGCAGGGAATTCAGAGGCGGAGCCTGAGGGGGCCGGGGTCAGGGGTGGGTTTTGTCTGGCGTAGAGGGCGGGACTGTGGCCGATTTAGATGGGAGTGTTTACAAAAGCTGCCACACAACTCAATGCAGTGATGACAACTACCGCGTCCGGGAATTATATACTAGTGCACCAGAGAGGAAAAACATGGCTGGAAACAGAGTTGCAGGCTTGATAATGATGATACACTACATGACCAAAAGCATGTGGACACCTGCTCATTGAACATTTCATTCCACAATCATGGGCATTAATATGGAGTTGGTCCCCCCCTTTGATGCTGTAACAGCCTCCACTCTTCTGGGAAGGCTTTCCACTAGATGTTGGAACATTGCTGCGGGGACTTGCTTCCATTCAGCCACGAGCATTAGTGAGGTCGGACACTAATGTTGGGCAATTAGGTCTGGCTCGCAGTCAACGTTCCAATTCATCCTAAAGGTGTTCAGTGGGGTTGAAGTCAGGGCTCTGTGCAGGCCAGTCAAGTTCTTCCACACCGATCTTGACAAACCATTTCTATATGGACCTCGCTTTGTGTATGGGGCCATTGTCATACTGAAACAGGAAAGGGCCTTCCCCAAACTGTTGCTCCAAAGTTGGAACTACAGAATTGTCTAGAATGTCATTTTATGCTGTAGCGTTAAGAATTCTCTTCACTGGAACTAAGGGGCCTAGCACGAATCATGAAAAACAGCCCCAGACCATTATTCCTCCTCCACCAATTTTTCAGTTGGCACTATGCATTCGGGCAGGCAGCCGCAAAACCCAGATTCATCTGTCGTACTGCGAACTGGTGAAGCATGATTCATCACTCCAGAGAACGCGTTTCCACTACTCCGGAGTCCAATGGCGGTGAGCTTTACACCACTCCAGCCGATGCTTGGCATTGCGCTTGGTGATCTTAGGCTTGTTTGCGGCTGCTCAGCCATGAAGCTTTCCGACGAACAGTTCTTGTACTGACATTGCTTCCAGAGGCACTTTGGAACTCGGTAGTGAGTGTTGCAACCGAGGACAGACAATTTTTACGCGCTACGCGCTTCAGCACTCGGCGGTCCCGTTCTGTGAGCTTGTGTGGCCTGCCACTTCGCAGCTGAGCTGTTTTGCTCCTAGATGTTTCCACTTCACAGTAACACCACTTACCGTTGACCGGGGCAGCTCTAGCAGTGCAGAAATCTGACGAAC